>NW_026594184.1:3052633-3063479 GCF_907164565.1 Psammomys obesus | reverse complement strand
CACACACACACACACACACACACACACACACACACACACACACACACTAGTGGGGGGGAGAAAGAAAGAAAGGGAGAGAGAAAGAGAGAAATGATGAAATGCAACTAAGACAACATTTAAAAGAGTTATAGATTAGAGTACTTATATCAGAAAAAAAGAAATGTCAGGAATTAAACTCAAATTAATATGTTAATTTACGAAAGTAACATAAAGCAGTTGAGAGACTAAGGTAGCCTGAGCTATGAAGTGAGTTTCTTATGGAAACATAAAATGAGGGCTGGGGATATAGCTCAGTAGTAGGTTGCTTACCTAACATGGGCAGTGTTAATTCAATTCCAGTAGTGCAGATAAAATAAAACAGAAGAGGAGGAAAAGTAGGAAAAATATAAGTCATACACAAATTAAAAAGGAGAAATTGTAATTAGCAAAATAAAAAATATATAGAAAGAGTATTAATTAAACCAAAGTACCTTCCTTGAAAAAATTAAACTTTGATAAGAGTTGGGCATGGTAGTGCATAACTTTACTTACTTTTAACACTCAGGAGACACAGGCAGGTGGATATCTGAGTTGGAGGTCAGCCTGATCTACAAAGCAACTCCCACAACAGCCAGGACTATACAGAGAAGCTCAGTCTTGAAAGAAAAAAGAAGTATAAGAAAAATAACAATTTTACTTTGATCTGGATGGAATTTTAAAATATAATATCCAAGTACATTTATACTGAGTATAAAATGTACAATTAATGAGATTTTTTTTCCAAATAAAAAATTTTAGGCATCATCAGGAAAAAAAGTAAGCCAATCAGCCAAAGAATGAAATAGTAAATTGGCAAATTGTAGATCTAGTAAGAATTTATATAACGGATTTAATAGAGAAATGAGGTATACACTGATGGTCTAGTGGATAAAATCACCCACTAGATTGTCCTTTGTCTTCCATATACCATGTGCACACATGCTCCGAGCATACACACACTAAACAAACAAATGTAATTTAAAAGGAAAACAAAAACAGTGTGAGGGCCTGAGTTCAATTCCTGAGAGCCCAAGTAAGCTGGACATGTAATACACTTACCATGTAGACTCTAGGTGTCCATTTGTTGGTTGACAGACACATGAAGTTACTCTCAATTACTTACACCTTGTTGCTGCTGCTCTGCTTTCTGAGCGTGAACCTCAGTCCCGTGAGTAGATCAGAAGCTCTGAACACAGAAGGTTCCCTGCATGGAATCATAAGGAGGGAAAACATGGTCTGGATAGCATTAACATCTCCTGGTTGATATGTGTAGAGAAGCTGTTTCTTCTTGATTGCTTATGACTGTTCCTATCCTGAAGCATAGGAACTGCCTGAGACCCTTTAACAAGATCAGGCCTATTCACCTTCCTTCATAAAGAGATGAGGTAGGGAGCCTCTTTTCTCTCTTAAGGTGGAATAAAACCTTTCCATAGCCTCTATAAATGGTACAGAGAACTTGGAGTTGCTCATGCTTTAGTAAATAATGTAAACAAATACCCTTAGGCTTGTCAGTTCCCTCTCTATCAAGAGGGATAGGTGTGACTTCATGCTTCCTCAGGAAAAGTTGCATAATGATGTGACACTCTGAGAGTTTGATTCTAGTATACCTTCAACGTGGTTAGAGTGGGTCCCTCAAGAAGTTATATGATAGACTCCTATCCAGTACTGCAGTGGTAAGGTGGTGGAACTTTGTAAAAGTTCCTTGTGAAAGCTGTGTAGATCATTGGGAACGTGCTCATAGAAGAGACTAGTGTAATTCTTATAGCACTCCTGTTAAGTCCCACATGAATGGGTTGTTGAAAAATTACACACCTGGGGGCTGGAGAGATGATTCAGTGGTTAAAAAATACATACCCATCCTGAATAGGAACCAAATGTACTGCCTAGCACCCATGTCAGACTGCTCACTCCAGTTCCAAAGGATCCAATGCCATCTTCTGGATTTCATGGGTACCCTTCACTCACATGCACATAAACATGTATTTTAAAATGAAATAAATCTTTTTCAAATGCCTACCTTCTGAATCCCTCTTGTTTCCTGTCTCAGCAGGTGACTTCTCTTTCCTTTCTACACGTGCTCCCACCACAATACCATCCACCATATCCTGGTGTATGAAGAAATCCCTTGCGTAGGCTGAGTGGATGAAGTTGTCCAATCTCAGACTTGAAGCCTCCAAAACTCTGAGATAAGCAAACATTTTTTTTTAAATTAAATGTTCAAACTGTGGCATTTTGAAAGTACACAAAGTATACCCACAGGCCGTCTAAATAGGGCTTTAGAGACACTCTCTATGCATGCTGGAGTCACCAAACAAATACCACTGTACTGCAAATCTTTATGGTTTTCTAATTACAGAGGGTAGTTTTGTGTGGTTGAGACCTTGTGCTTGTACAGTCTTCATCTAGAATGGTTAGCTAGCCTTAGCTTTATCTAATACTGTGATCAATTAAAATATGAAACAAAATATGACTGACAGTTAATGAAAGTGCATTTCTAGAACCATCTTGTTGCACTATAAAAGGAATTCTGCCTCAAGACTGTAACATACAGATACCTGCCTGATTTTTCCTGCTTGCTGATAACCTGCTCTTTGGATTTTTTTTATTCTGTTTTTGTTTTCTTTTTAAATGACATTTGTTTGTTTAGTGGGTGTGGGTGTGTGTGCACGTGAGCATGCATATGCCCGAAGCATGAGTGCACATGTACTGCAATATGTATGTGGAAGTCAAAGGACAAACTTTAGGAGCCAGTCCCCTCCTCTCACCATCTGAGCACCAGATCAACTTCAAGTCATGATGTTATTAGTTAAAGTCTTTATCACCAGAACCATCTCACTGGGCTTATCTTGCAGATTTTTAATTGTCAACCTTCACAAGCATGTTAGCCAATTTTGACTCCTCCAAACACACACACACACACACACACACACCTAGTCTCAAAAGAAAAGAACCCTTATACTCAGCAAATGGATATATAGTTCAAGGGAAAATGTGAAATGTGTCTATTTCACAATTTTTGACCAGAGGCAACTTTCTCACGAGTTATATACTTCTACCATGAATGCTTCATGATCTTTCAGTTTTTAAATTTAAAAGAGTTATTTCATTGGCTGGCAATATATACTTCTGATTTAATATACACAGTCACTGGCCTGTGACAGAGGTTCACAGCCAGTTCTAATTTTTGTGTTCCTTTAGTGGCAGGAGGACAGTTTTATCTTTTATTTTCTTCACCAGCAGACAGAATGCACTCAGAAACCACTCCTATCATGGTCTGGGTGTGGTTCTGATTAGAAACCAAACAGCTCCAACAAGACCAAGGAGCTTTGAGGACCAGTAATTTATTGGCAAATCCACGCCTGAGGCAAACCCAGCAAGTTTTGCCACTTCCCAGTTTGAGCTGCTTTGCCTCTACTTGAGGGCCTTTCCAATTACCTGGCTTCTCTGCAGCAATAAGTGAGACAATGTGCTCTTCAGGCCTCACCCACATCTGCAGACAAGGTGGGAGCAAAAAGCCGAGCTTGTGCTGTGATAATTAGAGAAAGTCTAGAAAAGAAGGAAAGGCTGTATTTGCTAAAGCGGCCTGGGAAAAGAGAAAGTAAAGGAAGGAAGGAAAGCCATTTTAGTGGAGTGTTAAGTTTTTCATCTTTCTTCTAAACATCACTTATTTCTTTACCTCTCCAGAGCAAAACAAATACGTTTCATAGAAGACACTAAACACTGTGGTTACTCCGAATGGCTCGCGTGCTCTCTTCATGCATACTAATAGTCAAATACTCTACCAGCACCAGAAGTTTCTAGGAGTGGTTAGCTCCAAAGCTCACTTGACATGTTCCTGTGGCATTACTTTCAGTGATGTTTAACAGAGGACTCAAAGTCTGACTCACACCTTGGTCAGAGACAACGCTGATTGGGGCAGGCTGTAAGGAATCACACCTGCCTGCCCTAATTGGGGCCAGCTTTGTCTACCCACAGCTTGCCAATAAGAGAAAAGATCTCTTGTCTGGGACTGGGTTCCTTCTATGATTTTGGAGAAGGGGGATGCCCCAAATTAAGAGCAGGAAGGAAATTGAACTGGTAATTCAGAGAAGCAGAAATATACACTGTGAGACTGACATGGAAGTTGGTACCATGCCCTGAATGAAGGACAAGGCCTGATGTATGTTGCTTTTGGAGGTGGCTGCCTCCTCCCTCCCCAGTTATGCAAAAATATTAAATATTATTGTGCCCACGAATCACTGAGGGCCATGTGAAAATGCAGGTTCTGATTTGCCATATCTAGTGAGTGGGCTTGAGATTGGAAGTAGCAAGGCTTCAGGTGTTACCTGGGCATGTGGTCTTTTGAATATACTTGTGTTCAAGGTTACAAGGCATGCAGTATGCCTCAAACTGGACTCAAACTTCTAGTATGAGTGATTGAGTCCTGTTAGCTCTGTCTAAACATTTGGACTCTTCCCTCTTGCACTTTGCACTCTGTGTGTTTCCAGCGATCATTCTCTACTGATAGGATCAGTGCCACAAGGGAGGGAGAAAGCACTAGGGTACATTAAAAGAAAAGGGTAGTCATTTGCAGCAGCAAGCAGAAACTACAAAAGCTTCAAACAGAACAGAGAATTGTGAGCTGGTTCTTGAGAGAAAGGTGAGTCTTGCCCATGGTGAGAGCTCGTCTAAAGGATGAATCTGTGAAGCAAAGGTGCAGGGCAGAAACTGTGGAGCATGGTCATGGAACAGCATAAGATTCCATTCGACAACCCTCTCTGTGCCTTTGCCCTTCGAAGGATGGGGGGGGGGGGGGGCAGGAGCTCAGATACAGTCCAAGAACATAATTTATGAAAATGTTTGTGTCAAAGAGCCAAGAGTTGATGGAGATTGAGGTCAGCAGGAGTGACAGTGAGGACAGGCAGACATATGTGAAAATCAGGAGGCTAAACTAGCAACAGCTGAATGATCCCTGAAATCTTAGGCTGAGACTGGATAGAAGTCAATACTACAGTGATCCATTAAATGAATATAGGAGGAGAGTTGAAGAAGAAAAATTGATCAGGAGGTCTTTTGGTATATCCAGGAGGAGATGCATAGGAAGAACCACACACCATTAGAGTTGGGAGAGAAGGTGGGCCAGAGATAGGAATTTTGAAGTCAGCAAGATATGGACGTTGCCTAAAGCCTTGCAGTCTCATCCTGACCCCAACAGAATCCTCCTTTCTTTGTGCATCATGCCTCCCAGGTATGGTGGCCCCTAAATTCATTTGGGTTTAGACCTTGTAATTGAGAGGCTTTCAGGAAAGGAAAGCAGTTTGGGAGGTCAGCCCCAAAGAGGATCTTGAGAGATCTTAGAAATTACGGCATCTTTAGATCTGGCATGTCTCTGTCTGTCAATGTGGAGAGGGTCTCTTATTTAATATGTGTGGCCTGACAGGTCAGTTAAAAATAGAGGACTCAAGACTTTGCACACAAATTGTATATCAAATAACATTAAAAGTCTTGGGTGAGTTCTCTCCACTCAATTACACATGCCCTTGGCATATATATGTTCAGTGTGTGAAAGCTAATTCCAATATTAGCCTAAGTAAAACTGTAATTAGGAACACCTGCTGCTGCTGCTGTTACTGCTGCAGGAAAAACTGTGACACATTCCCCAAACAATTCCGAATGAACTTTCCTCCAGCAGTTTTTAGTGTTTATACTACTCATCTCTTTTACTAACCTACATTATGAGGTTTGCTATGCTTATAAGATAGAGACATACAACCTCAATGTGACAATGCAAAGATTGCTCCATTTTTTTTCACGGGGCCTATTGTAGTAGAATTCTTGTCAGAGAAGAAGAGCAAGAGAGAGAGAGAGAGAAGCAGTTAAAGTCAGGAGGAAATATGTCTCCTACATTTGCACCACAATGAGCCCTGTGGAGTAACATGTAATCTGAGCTCATTCTGATGTAAACTTCAAGATGACAGCATATATTTGTATGTGAAAGTTTCTGAGTGAAACCAGGACTTGGAAGAACATGTGGTGGAGGCTCCACTTCCCTAGGGAGGCATAGTGCTGGACAATGATAAGCCTCAAAATAGGCATGCACAGTGGGGGAGGAAGTCATCTCTCTGTTTGCTTATGAGTCATCCCAAGAGTTCCCCCACCTGCACAACTGCTATTAACATCCTCATCAGAATGGCTGTGACTACTTGCAAGCGACCCCCAGGATCTGGCCTGATCACTTCCCTCAGTAGAAAAAAAGAAAGAAAGAAAGAAAGGAGGTGATGAGGGTCCTTGAGAAACTAGATTCTCCTTTCTATAACTCCCTCCCAAATAGTTGTGTTTGTGCTTAAGCTGAATCATGGACTCATGAACCAGAAGGTGCTAGAGTACAAGGTGGTAAAAGGTTAACTGAAGGGAAACTCCCTTTGTATGACTGTGAGAGTCTTGGTGTTACACTGGGGTGAGATGTTTCAGTGATATAGGTGCTTTGAGGTCACCTATACTCCTGTAATTAACCCATCACCTGTGCTCTGAAATTAAGTCTAAAAATCTCATTGTTTCAACAAATCAGACTTTTTTTTTAAATCTTTTATTTATTTTTTATTAATTACACTTTATTCATTTTGTATCCCCCCATAAGCCCCTCCCTCCTCCCCTGCCGATCCCACCCTCCCTCCCCTTTCTGCATGCATGCCACTCCCCAAGTCCACTGATAGGGGCGGTCCTCCTCTCCTTCTTTCTGATCTTAGTCTATCAGTTCTCATCAGAAGTGGCTGCATTGTCCTCTACTGTGGCCTGGTAAGGCTGCTCCCCCCTCATGGGGAAGTGATCAACGAGCAGGCCAATCAGATTATGTCAGAGGCAGTCCCTCTTCCCATTACTATGGAACCCACTTGGACACTGAACTGCCATGGGCTACACCTGTGCAGGGGTTCCAGGTCATCTCCACAAATAGTCCTTGGTTGGAGTATGAGTCTCTGGGAAGTTCCCTGTGTTCAAATTATCTTGTTCTGTTGCTCTCCTTGTGGAGTTCCCGTTCCCTCCAGCTCTTACTATTTCCCACTTCTTACATAAAATTCCATTCACTCTGCCCATCAGTTGGCCATCAGGCTCAGCATCTGCTTTGACAGTCTATACTGCAGAAGCTTTCAGAGGCCCTCTGTGGCAGGTTTCAAGGTTGTTTCCTGTTTTCTTCCGGCTTTCAGAGGCCCTCTGTAGTGGGTTCCGAGGTTGTTTCCTATTTTCGTTTTCTTCTGATGTACATCCTCTTTGCCTTTCAGGATGGGGATTGAACATTTTAGTTAGGGTCCTCTCTTTTGCTTAGTTTGTTTAGATGTACAGCTTTTAGTGGGTTTATTCTATATTGTATGTTTATATGAGTGAGTATATACCGTGAGTGTCTTTTTGCTTCTGGGTCAACTCACTCAGGATGATCCTTTCCAGGTCCCACCATTTACCTGCAAAGAGCTAAAGAGAGAATTCTCTGCAGAGGAATATCGAATGGCAGAGAAGCACTTAAAGAAATGCTCAACCTCATTAGCCATTAGGGAAATGCAAATCAAAACAACCCTGAGATTTCACCTTACACCCATCAGAATGGCCAAGATGAAAATCTCAAGGGACAACACATGCTGGAGAGGTTGTGGAGAAAGGGGAACCCTTCTCCACTGCTGGTGGGAATGTAAACTGGTACAACCACTCTGGAAATCAAACTGGCGCTTTCTCAGACAACTAGGAATAGCGCTTCCTCAAGATCCAGCCATACCACTCCTAGGCATATACCCAAAAGAGGCGCAAGTACACAACAAGGACATTTGTTCAACCATGTTTGTAGCAGCTTTATTTGTAATAGCCAGAAGCTGGAAACAACCCAGATGCCCCTCAACTGAAGAATGGATGCAGAAACTGTGGTACATCTATACAATGGAGTATTACTCAGCAATGAAAAATAAGGAAGTCATGAAATTTGCAGGTAAACAAATCAGACTTTTATGGGATCATTGCTTTCGTTGGTTGATACCTTATCTGGGTTGAATAGATATTTGTTCTTATCTCACAAGGAAAAGTTCATGCAATAATGAGCAATTAGTTCCAGGATGCCTAGAAGATAAAATCTACAAATGGTTAGATCTCTTATAGAAAATTGTCAAATATACCCTATATACATCCTCTTATATACTTGAAATCATCTCTAGATTATTTATAATAATCATTATAATAATTGTCATGTAAACACTGAATAAATATTTCTTGATTTCTGTTGCTTAGAGAAAAAAATGTCATGTAGAATACAGCTGCAATTTAAAACATACTTTTGATTTGTAACTAGAAAAATCTATGAATGTGGAATCCAAAGAGGAGATGGCTGACTCTCCTTCCTTTTA
This sequence comes from Psammomys obesus, assembly GCF_907164565.1. NCBI lineage: Eukaryota > Metazoa > Chordata > Mammalia > Rodentia > Muridae > Psammomys > Psammomys obesus. The sequence continues at coordinate 3,055,101 of NW_026594184.1, read as the reverse complement.
CATGTACTCCTGGGGTCTCTTCCCTTTATATGAGCATCCTGAGCTACATAGGATCAAAAAAGTGCTTAGTAACATTACTAATTAAGGAAATGTATATCAAAACTATATTGAGGTGATATCTCATATAGTAATGCTGGTATCATAAGGAAATACAAATGACAGAATGGTACTGGTAGGTAAAACACAAATTAGCCTCACTACTTCAGAAAATAAAATGGGGATATCCTTGAAAAACTAAAAACAGAACTTCATGTGAGATCCAGCAATCCTACTTCATGGCACAGATTCAAAGGAAATTAGCATACAAAAAGATACTCACTGGTGTTTATTTTGGTACTGTTAACAATAGCTAAAATCTAAACCAGCCTAGGTTCCACTGAACAGATGAATGGGTAAAGAAATTAATCTATATAGATTAAATAGAGTATGACTGAGTCACAAAAGAAGTAAAGTTTTTTCCTTTGTAACCATGTTGATGAGATTGATGTATATCATGTTAAGTGAAATAAGCAAGACATAAAAAAGCAACTACACATTTATTGTGTCATAAGTGGGACTAAAATAAAAGATTAAACCTGATTATGAAACAGTAGAAAGGAAGAAAAGAAAGCTGACAGCTGGAGTAGAGGAGTGGGCATAGAAAGAAGAATGAAGATTACCAACACATGATATATGCACTATGAAGATATCACATGAGTCCCTTTAATCTATATAATTAAATTGTGTTAACACTAATAAGCCATATTAAAGTCACTTACTCGCACCCTTCTTTGAACTTTCTCTTTTTGTATGTGTCCTTTTGTTTTGATATGCAGATGTCTTCTCATTTAGTAATTCTTTCTTCCAGCATCTATAATCACCCATCAAACCCATATATTGAGTTCTTTTCTTTCATTAATTAATTTACTTTACATACCAATCAGAGCTTCCCCTCCCTCCTACCCTCCTTTGGCCCTCTCTCTCCACTCCCTTTCTCCTATGTCCCCCTTTTCTTTCACCTCAAGAAGGGGAGGCCTCCCAAGGATTAACCTGCCTTGTCATATCAACTTGCAGCAAGACTAAAGGCATCTTCTCCCACTGAGGCAAGATAAGGCAGCCCAGCTATGGGAAAGAGATCCAAAGGCAGGCAACAGAGTCAGAGACAGCCTCTGCTCCTGCTGATAGAGGTCCCACATGAGGACCAAGCTGTACATCTATTATATGTAGGGGGTCTAAGGCCCAGCTCATGCATACTTTTTGGTTGGTGGTTCAGTCTCTGTGAGCCCCTATGGGCTCATGTTAGTTGGTTCTGTATGTATTCTTGTGGTGTCCTTGACCCCTCTGGCTCCTTTAATCCTTCCTCCCCCTCTCCCATAAAATTTCCCAAGCTCCACCTAGTGTTGGGCTATGGGTCTCTGCATTTGTTTCCATCAACTCCTGGATAAAGCCTCTCCTATGACAGTTATGCTAGCCTCTTGTCTGCAAGTATAACAGAATATCATTAGTAATGTCATGGGCTGGCTCTCTCTCATGGCAGGAGTTTCAACTTGGGCCAGTCTTTTGTTGGCCTTTCCCACAATTTTTGCTCCCTCTCTTTATCCCTGTCCTATAGGCATAACAAATTATAGGTCAAAGGTTTTGTGGGTTGTTTGGTGTCCCAACCCTTTTAATGGAGGTTTTTCCTGGTTACAGGAGGTACCCATTTCAGGTTTTATATCCCATATTTCTAGAAGTTTTACCTAGGGTTGCCCTTATAGATTCCTTGAAGTTTCCATTGTCCTAGGTTTCTATCTCATCCCAGAGATGACCCACACACACCAAATTCCAGTTCTCTCCCCTACCATCCACCTCACACTTGATTCTTCCTGTATATGTCCCTACCCCCTCTCTCACCAAGTTACTTCCATGTATTTACACCATAATTCTATTTTATTTCCCCTTCTGAGTGAGATTCAAGCATCTTCCCTTGGACCCTCCTTGACTTCTTTGTGTCTGTAGATTGTAGCCTATACTTTATGGCTAATACTCACTTATAGGTGAGTACATACCATGTGTGTCTTTCTGGGTCTGGGTTAGCTCACTCAGGATGATCTTTTCTAGTTCCATCGATTTTTTTTTTTTTGCAAATTTCATGTTGTCATTGTTTTTAATAGCTGAGTAGTATTCCATTGTGTGCATGTACGACATTTTCTTGATCCAATCTTCATTTGACAGATATCTAGATTATTTCCAGTTTCTGGATATTACAAATAAAGCTGCTATGATCATAGCTGAGCAAGTGTCATTGTGGGATAGTGGAACATCTTCTGGGTATATTATCAGAAGTAGTATAGCTGGGTCTTGAAGTAGAACTATTCCTAACTTTCTGACAAATTGCCAGATTAATTTGCAAAGTGGTTGTACAAATTTGTACTCCCACCAGCAATGAAGGAATGTTCCACTTGTTCAACATCCTCACCTGCATATTCTATCATTTGAGTTTTTAATGT
>NW_026594184.1:3020373-3052623 GCF_907164565.1 Psammomys obesus | reverse complement strand
ACCAAATAATTTAATTAAAAATGGGGTACAGATCTAAACAGAGAATTTTTTTGAATTTTTTAATAGATTTTTTAAAATTTTTTATTAATTACACTTTATTTTGTATCCCCCCATAAGCCCCTCCCTCCTCCCCTCCCGATCCCACCCTCCCTCCCCTTTCTGCATGCATGCCACTCCCCAAGTCCACTGATAGGGGAGGTTCTCCTCTTCTTTCTGATCTTAGTCTATCAGTTCTCATCAAAAGTGGCTGCATTGTCCTCTATTGTGGCCTGATAAGGCTGCTCCCCCCTCAGGGGGAAGTGATCAACGAGCAGGCCAATCAGATTATGTCAGAGGCAGTCCCTCTTCCCATTACTATGTAACCCACTTGGACACTGAACTGCCATGAGCTACACCTTAAACAGAGCATTTTTAATGGAGGAAAATCAAATGGTTGAGAAATGTTCAACATCCTTACCCATTAGGGAAATGCAAATCAAAACTATTTTGAAATTATGTCTTACACCTGCCATAATGGCTAAAATACATAACACAACTGGCAGCTCATGTTGGTGAAGATGTAGAGCAAGGAGAACATTCCTCCATTGCTGGTGGAAGCATAAATTTGGACAGCCATTCTAGAAATGAATATGACAATTCCTCAGAAAATTGGAAATTGAGATACCTCAAGATCCAAGTACACCACTCTTGGGCATATACTTCAGGGGTGCTCCATCCTACCACAGGATACTTACTCAATAATGTTTATTGTGGCTTTACTCAATAGCCAGAATAATAATAATATAATAATAATAATAATAATAATAATAATAACAATAATAGCCAGAAACTAGAAACAATATAGAAGTCCCTCAACTGAAAAATGGATAATGAAAATGTGATGATTTACACAATGGAGTATTACTGGGCTGTTAAAAAAAATGACATTATGAAATTTTCAGTCAAATGGATGGAACCAAAAAAAATCATCCTATGTGAGGCAATTAAAGCCCAGAAAAATACATATGATATGTATGCACTTATAAGTGAATGTTACCTTAATTAATGAAAGTCAAGCTATAATTCACAGACCCAGAGAGGTTAAGTTAAAGAGGAACGATCCAGCAGGACATATGGATATCCCTGGGAGGGGAAATGTAATACATATTATAGGTGAAGTTGGAGTAGGTGGGAATGGAAGCAGAGTTAGGAATTAAGTGGGAATGAGATTGAGGGAGAGAGTACATGGAGAGATGCTGGAATTGGGGGGCTTTTGGGTGTGTGGGTACCTAGTATAGTGAAAAATTCCTGGAATCTATGAATGTGATCCAAATGAGGACTCGGAGTAATTAGGGATATGGAGTCTCAACGGGCCATCTTTTATAACCAGGTGAGGCTTCCAGTAGCAGGACTGGGTTACTTTACATTGAGTTGTTGTTGGCCAAGGGGATCCAGTGGAAATCCCAAATAACCCATAAGACAATGGGTTCCTCTCCACAAACTGAGAGCAGGGACTCATTGCTGAGGATAACACGTACATAACTCATTGAGCATGCAGAAGTTGAGTTGAAATCTCTATGGAGCCATGACCCTTATCTCTTTGGTGCAGGAAGGTAATCTATAGGCTTTACTAAAAGAGAAATGTGGAAACCAAACCAGGTATAAAACTTTTGACCTACAATCTATCCTGCCTGCAAAATATGCTAAAACAATGATGGCACAGGACTTGTGGGAGAAGCCAAACAATATCAGATTTTACTCAAGGCCCACTCCATCAGAAGGAACCCATACCTTTGGGAACCAAGAACCAGAGACAACACAGCCCAGAAATGTAGGGTAAAACCAAACACCATGGGACTAGCAAAATATACAAATGAAATGATTCCTAATGATATTCTGCTATATTCATAGATCAGTGCCATATTCGGTCATGAGAGACTTCTGTCTGGTTTTATGTTGAGGTCTTTGATCCACTTGGACTTTAGTTTTGTGCAGGGTGATAAATATGTATCTATTTGAATTTTTCTACTCATAGGCATCCATTTAGACCAACACCATCTGTTGAAGATGCTGTCTTTTTTCCATTGAATGGTTTTGGCTTCTTTGTCAAAAATGAAATATGCGTAGGTGTGTGGGTTTATTTCTGGGTCTTCAAGTCGACTCCATTGATTCTGTTTCTATTTCAGTGCCATGCAGTTTTAATTATTATTGCTCTATAGTACAGCTTGAAATCAGGGATGGAGATACATCCAAATTATCTGTTGTACAGGACTGTTTTAGCAATTCTGGGTGTTTGGTTTTTCCATTTGAAATTGAGAATTGTTCTTTCAAGTTCTGTAAGAATTGTGTTGGTATTTTGATGGGAATTGCACTGAATCTACAGATTGTTTTTGGCAAGAAGGCCATTTTCACTAGGTTAATACTACTGATCCATGAGCACTGGAGATCTTTCCATCTTCTGGTATCTTCCTCAATTTACTTCTTCAGAGACTTGAGGTTTTTTTCAAACAGGTCTTTCAGTTGCTTAGTCAGAGTAACACCTAGGTACTTTATGTTATTAGTGGTTATTGTGGACGGTGTTGTTTCCTTAATTTCTTTCTCATGCCTTTTGTTTTTTGTATACAAGAGGGATACTGATATTTTTGAGTTAATTTTGTATCAAGCAACTTTGCTGAAGGTGTTTATCAGCTGAAGAAGTTATCTAGTTGGATTTTGGGGGACACTCATGTGTACTATCATATTATCTACAAATAGTGATACTTTGACTTCTTCCTTTCCGATTTGTATCCCCTTGATCTCCTTTAGTTGTCTATTTGCTCCAGCTAGGACTTCAAGTACTATGTTGAAGAGATATGGAGAGAGTGGGCAGCCTTGCCTTGTCCTTGATTTCAGTGAGATTGATTTAAGTTTCTCTCCGTTTAGTTTTATGTTGGCTATAGGCATGCTATATATTATCTTTACTATGTTTTGGTATGTACCTTGTATCCCTGATCTCTCCAAGACTTTAAACATGAATGGGTGTTGTATTTTGTCAAATGCTTCTTCAGCATCTAAGGAGATGATCATGTGGTTTTCCTCCTTCAGTTTGTTTATATGGTGGATTAAATTGGTGGATTTTCATATATTGAACCATCCCTGCATGCCTGGGATGAAGCCTACTTAGTCATGGTGGATGATATCTTTTATGTATTCTTGGATTCAGTTTGAGTATTTTTGCATCAGTGTTCATAAGATAATTAGGTCTGATGTTCTCTCTCTCTCTCTTTTTATTTAATCTGGTATCTACCCACTTTGCTGAACGTGTTTGTCAGCTGTGGGAGTTCTCTGATGGAATTTTTGCGATTATTTATGTATACTATCATACCATCTGCAAACAGGAATACTTTGACTTCTTCCTTTCTGATTTGTATCCGCCTGATCTCCTTTAGTTGTCTTATTGCTCTAGCCAGTACTTCAAGTACTGTATTGAAGAGGTATGGTGAGAGTGGCAAGCCTTGGCTTTTCTCTGATTTCAGTGGTATTGCTTTACATTTCTCTCCATTTAATTTGATATTGGCTACAGGCTTGTTGTATATTGATTGTATTGTGTTTAGGTATGTGCCTTGTATCTCTGATCTTTCCAAGAGTTTTAAGGTGAAGAGGTTTTAGAGTTTGTCAAATGCTTTTTTACATGTAATGACATGATCTTATGTTTTTATTTTCTTTTAATTTGTTTATATGGTGGATTAAGTTGATGGATGTTCATATATTGAACCAGGACTGCATGCTTTGGATGAATCCAAGTTGATCATGGTGGGTGATACTTTCGTTGTCTTCTTGGATTCATTTTGTGAGTATTTTGAATGTTTTTTTTGCATCAGTGTTCGTAATGGAAACTGACTGGAAATCCTTTTTCTTTGTGAGTCTTGGTTTGGTTTAGATATCAGGATGGCGCTAGCCTTATAGCATGAATTTAGCAATTTTCCCTCTGTTTCTACTTTCTGGAATAATTTCAGGATATCAGTGTTAGCTTTTCTTTGAAATTTTAGTAGAATTATGCTCTGAAAACCTCTGGCCCTGGGTGTTTGTTTGTTTGTTTGTTTGTTGGCAGACTTTTAATGGCTGCTTCTGTTTCTTTAGGGGTATAGGACTATTTAAGTTGTTTACCTGATACTTATTTAACTTTAGTAAGTAGAATCTAACAGGAAAATTGTCCATTTAATTTAGATTTTTCAATTTTGTGGAGTCCAGGTTTTTAAAGAAAGAACTAAGGATTCTTTGAATTTCTTCAGTGTCTGTTGTTATGTCTCCCTTTTCCTTTCTGATTTTGTTGATTTGGATAATGTCTCTCTGCCTTTTAATTATTTTGTCTAGGGGTTTATCTATCTTGTTGATTTTCTTGAAGAACCAGCTCTTGGTTTCACTGATTCTTTGTATTGTTCTCTTGGTTTATAATTTTTTTTTATTTCAGCCCTGAGTTTGATCATTTCCTACTGTCCACTCCTCTTAAGAGTATTTGATTCTTTTTTTTTTTCTATAGCTTTCAGGTGAGAGGTTATGTTGCTAGTATAGTTTCTCTCCAATTTATTTAGGAAGGCACTTAATGCTACGAACTTTCCTCTTAGTGCTGCTTTTATTGTGTGCCGAAAGTTTGTGTATGTTGTTCTTTTATTTTCATTGAAGTTTTGCAAGTCTTTAATTTCTTTCTTTATTGACCCAGTGATTATTGAGTAGGGAGTTGTTCAGTCTCCGTGAGTGTGTTATTTCTGTTGTTGTTCAAGCCCAGCTTTAATCCATGTTGATCTGATAAAGTCCAATTTTCTTGTATTGGTGGAGGTTTGCTTTGTCACTGATGATATGGTTGAGTTTGGAAAAGGTTCTGTGAGGTGCTGCCCAAGAAAGTATATTCTTTTGTGTTTGTGTAAAAAATTCTAGAAATGTCTCCTGAGACCATTTAATTCATTACTTCTGTTAGTTTCATTATTTCTCTATTTTGTTTCTGTCTGAATGATCTGTTAATTGGTGAGAAAGAGGTACTGACATGTGGGGATCAATGTGTAGTTTATGTTTTATTAATGTTTCTTTTACAAAGATGGGTGTCCTTGCATTTGGGACATGGATGTTAAGAATTGAGATGTCATCTTGGTGGAATTTTCCTAAACTTTTTGGATTAATTTTGGTTGAAAGTCTATCTAATTAGATATTAGAATGGCTACTCCACCTTGCTTCTTGTGTTTGCTTGCTTGTAAAACATTTTTCTAGCTTTTGACTCTGAGATAACCTCTATCTTTGTTGCTAAGGTGTGTTTTTTGTATGCAGCAGAATATTGGGTTCTGTTTCCATATCCATTCTGTTAGCCTATATCTTTTTATTGGAGAGTTGAGTCCTTTGATATTAAGAAACGTTAATGACCAATGATTGTTAGTTCCTTTTATTATGATGTTGGTGGTAGTAGTGTGTTTGTATTATTTTAGTTTTACTTTTGTGAAGTTATGTATGTCTTGTGTTTTCTTGGGTACAGTTGACCTTCTTGATTTGGAATTTTCTTTATAGTATCATTTGGAGGGCTGAGTTTGTGAATAGATATTGTTTAAATTTGGTTTTGTCATAGAATATCTTGTTTTATACGTCTATAGTGATTGATAGCTTTGCTGGGAATAGTAGTCTGAACTGACATTTGTAGTCACTTAAGGTCTGCATTACATCTATCCAGGCCTTTATGACTTTCATAGGCTCTGTGAGAGATCAGGTGTGATTTGGATAGGTATGCCTTTATATGTTACTTGGCCTTTTTCCCCTTTAAGCTTTTAATGTTTTTTTTCTTTGTTCTGTACATTTAGTGTTTTGATTATTATGTGGTGGGGGAAATTTCTTTTCTGGTATAATCTATTTGGTGTTATATAAGCCTTTTGTAAGTTTAAAAGCAACTCTTTCTATAGATTGAAGAGATTTTCTTCTATGAATTTCTTCAAAGTATTTTCTAGGAGGAGTCCTGCTGGGAGCTTCAGCAGCATTCTGCTTGGAGCACTCTCTACTAAATCCCAATCTGCCTGGACTGTCTGGGATGGAGTTAAGTAAGTTGTGTGAAAGATGAAAGAGAAGTAAGTTGTGTGCTAGCTCCAACCTATATTGTCTTTGATCCTGTGGTTGCCAGTGTGGGGGTGTGCTGGGAAGCATCCAGCTTGGAGCACTCTTTCCCTTCTCTGAGTCTGCCTGGCCCACCTGAGATACAACCAGAAGCCCTAGAAGAGGTGAGGTGTTTGTGGGCCCCAGTTCCTACTGTCTGCCATCCTGAGGAGGCCAGCTGAAGGCCTGAACAACATTTAACTTGGAGCGTTCTCTGCTGATTCCTTATCTGCCTGGTCTGTCTGGGACTCAGCCAGTAGACTCAACAGATATAAGCTGTGCCTGGGCTCCCACCCACATCATCTGCCATCCTTAAAAGGCCAGTGGGTGGATCAAGCAGAGTTCAGCTCAGAACCCTCGCATTCTAGTCTCAAACTGCCTAACCATCAGATACCACCAGACCTGCTAACACCAGAGACAACTTAATGGCTAGTGGCCAGCTTAAAAAGTCAAACAACAAAACCCAGAGCCATATAACACCACCAAAAATCAACTATTCTTCTAGAGACACTATCAAGCTTGCAGCACAATAAAATGATCTTAAATTCTGAGGTTATGAAAATGATAAAGGCCAAAGACATTAACATAAAACCAGATACTCTAAATCTGTTAGAAGAAAAAGTGGGGAACAGCCTAGAACTCATTGGCACAGGAGACAACTTCCTGAACAGAACACCAACAGCACAGGCTCTAAGAGCAACAATCAATAAATGGGACCTCATGAAACTGAAAAGCTTCTGTAAAGCAAAGGACACTGTCATCAAAACAAAACGCCTGCTTACAGATTGGGAAAGAATCTTCACTAACCCTTTATCTGACAGAGGACTAATATCCAGTATATACAAAGAACTAAAGAAGCTGAAAAGCAGCAAACCAAGTAATCCAATTAAAAAATGGGGAACAGAGCTAAACAGAGAATTCTCGACAGAGGAATATCGAATGGCAGAGAAACACTTAAAGGAATGCTCATTCTCATTAGCCATCAGGGAAATGCAAATCAAAATGACCCTGAGATATCACCTTACACCCATCAGAATGGCCAAGATGAAAAACTCAAGGGACAACACATGCTGGAGTGGTTGTGGAGAAAGGGGAACCCTCCTCCACTGCTGGTGGGAATGTAAACTGATACAACCACTCTGGAAATCTATCTGGTGCTTTCTAAGACAATTAGTAATAGTGCTTCCTCAAGACCCAGCTATACCACTGCTAGGTATATACCCAAAGTTTGCTCAAGTACACAAAAGGGATATTTGCTCAACCATGTTTATAGCAGCATTATTTGTAATAGCCAGAACCTAGAAACAACCCAGATGTCCATCAACGGAGGAATGAGTACAGAAATTGTGGTATTTTTACACAATGGAACACTACTCAGCAATCAAAAAGGAGGAAATCATGAAATTTGCAGGCAAATGGTGGGATCTAGAAAAGATCATCCTGAGTGAAATATCCCAGAAGGAGAAAGTCAAACACGGTATATACTCACTTATATAGACCTATAAGATATGATAAACATAATGAAATCTACACACCTAAAAAAGATAATCAAGAGAACGGACATGGGGTAAGATTATCAATCTTCGTTTAGAAAGACAGATGGGATGCGCATGGAACGTATGACAGGAGTCTACTGAGCACATTTGAAAGACTCTAACTAGCAGTGTTTTCAAAGCAAAGACTCATGACCAAACCTTTGGCAGAGTACAGGGAATCATAAGAAAGAAGGGGAGTTAGTCTGATGAAGAAAGGATAGGAGCTCCACAAGGACCAAATATATCTGGGCACAGGGTCTTTTCTGAGACTGACATGCAACCAAGGACCATGTATGAATGTAACCTAGAACCTCTGCTCAGATGTAGCCTGTGGTAGCTCAGTAACCAATTGGTTTCCCATAGTGAGGGGAACAAGGACTATTTCTAACAGGAACTCAATGACTGGCTCTTTGGCCTCCCCACCCCCCAAGGGAGGAGCAGTCCTGTTAGGCCACAGAGGAGAGCTTTGCAGCCAGTCCTGAAGATACCTGATAAAACAGGATCAGATGAATGGGGAGGAGGTCCCCCCTATTAGTGGACTTGGCAAGGGGCACAGTGGAGATGAGGGAGTGAGGGAGGGACTGGGAGGGAATGAGGGATCGGTACACAGCTGGGATACAGAGTTAATAAAATGTAACTGATAAGAAAAAAATAAAATTAAAAACAAGAAAATGATAAAGGCCTTTAAAAAGGAAAATAAAGTCCTCAAAGAAATACAGGAAAACACAATCAAAGAGATGAAGGAACTGAATAAATCTTTTAAAGAAATACAGGAATATACAATGAAAGGGGAGAAGGACCTAAACATGGAAATAGAAGCAATCAAGGAAACATAATCTAAGGCAATCCAGGAGATTGAAAACCTATGGAAGAGAATAAGAACTACTGACACAAGTATAATCAACAGAATAAAAGAGATGGAACAGAGAATCTCCAGTGTAGAAGATACAATTGAAGAAATTAATGCATCAGTGAAAGAAAATGTTAAATTTAAAAAGTTCCTGATTCAAAACATCCAAGAAATCTGAGACACTATGGAAAGACCTACGAATAATAGGAATAAAGGAGAAGACTCCCAACTCCAAGGTCCAGAAAATGTTTTCAACAAAATCATAGAAAACCTCCCCAACTTAAAGAAAGATAAACTTATAAACATACAAGAAGCTTACAAAACACTAAATAGATTGGACTGGAGAACAAAATTTTCCTGCCATATAAAAATCAAAACACTAAATATACAGACCAAAGAAAGAATACTGAAAGCTGCAAGGACAAAAGGACAAGTCACATAGAAATGCAGACCTATCAGAATTGCACCCAATTTCTTGCTAGAAACTCTGAAAGCCAGAAGGTCCTGGACAGATACCTTCCAGACACAAAAAGACCACAGATGCCAGCCCTGAATAGCAAAACTTTTAATCACTGTAGAAGGAGAAAACAAGATATTACACTACAAAAACAAATTTAAACAGTATCTAACCACAAATCCAACCTTACAGAAGATACTAGAAGGAAAATTCCACCCCAAGGAGGTTAACTACATTCAGAAAGAGACACCTAAAACAACAGAGCAAGTCAAAGACCTATAATGACAAGAAATTCAAGTCACTGAAGAAAGGAATTGAAGAAGATATCCAAAGATAGAAAGCCCTCCCATGCTCATGGATTGGTAGAATTAACATAGTAAAAATGGCCATCTTACCGAAAGCAAGCTACAGATTCAATATAATTCTCATCAAATTACCATCACAAAATTGTCAGCATCATATGGAATAACAGAAAGCCCAACATTGCTTAAAAAATAAAATAAAACAAACAAACAAAAAAAACAATCCTGTGAAATAAAGGATCATCTGGAGGTATCCCCATCCCTGATCTCAAGTTTCACTACAGAGCATACATAAGAAGTTGATAATGATCTTATTCAGAGGAAAAATAAGGTTAGGACATTAGGTAATGCAAGTTAATTCTAGTTAATTAACTCATAGTCATATCAGACACTAGTCTAATTTATCACAGGAGTATATATCCCAAAAGATATCTGATTCTATAGAAAGGTAGATTATATAAAGATAGGTAAGTCTTCAAAAACCTCAGAGACCAACAGAATATGGCATTTAAAAATATCTTTATTATTTTAAAGATTCTTTGACAATGAGACAGGTCACCTACTGGCAGCATCCAGCCTACCTCAAAGAAGAGGATAAGCATGAAAAACCTCCATATGGAGAAGGCTTCAAATGTGGCAAGTAAAAATGCCCTTGTTTCACAACAGACAGAATTTGCTTAAAATGGGGAAGCTTAAATGCAGGCCAGGTGGACTGCCCAACTCTGCCAAGAGAAGGTAAGCATGTCCTAAATAGATTCTGTTTCATATATATGTCTGTCAAATATACTGAGTCAGAATGCTGAAGATGATGTTCCAATGTTATAGAGAGTTTTGGGTGACTGTTTTGGCAGCAAACTGTCTCTGTCATTTTTTTTTTTTTTTTGGAAGCTGCTAACATGTACTTCTTATTTACTCTAGTAACTAGTTTTATTCCTTCTCAAGTGTCTGGTGGGGTTGAAGACAAAGTAGTTATAGTTCCACAATTAAGCTTAAAAGTTGTTTAGAATTTAAGAAAATGTTTTCATATAGGTAATAGCAATAAGGATAAAAGTTAATTTAAGTATAGAACTATAAACTTGTCAAGATAGGATAGATAACCAAATGCTTTCTCCTAAATTGACAAATGCACATGGACTGGACGTTGCACATGTAAATCTTACCTATTAGTTTTCATAACTGTTTTATAATTATTATTGTATTGAAAAAAGTAACCTTTTATTGGACTTAAAATGAGGGATTTGTTGGTATAATGTTCTCATGGAATGTATACACATTAACATTTTTCATTCACATCCTGATTTCTCTACCCCACTATCTGATTTCAATCCAGACATTGCAATGTGAAACTTGTTTTAAGCATCACCTGTCTCAAGTTTGTGTAAACATGCCCCTATGTGTTCTCTGTATTGCCAATAAAACAACCAGCCAATGCTGAGCAATGGTGAGAATAGGATGGGACATCCTGGTCTGGTGGAGAGGAGAAAAGAAGAGAGTGGGAGGAAAGGCTGGGAGAGCAAGAGGAGAGGACCTAGAAACACCAGGAGCGATGAACCAGACCTAAGATATTTGACTAAAAAGCAAGTTTAATGCAGAAAATCTGAATAGGAGGAAGCTATGCAGGCTTGGAAGTTTAGGACAGAGTAATTATTGCCCAGCATTGTTCTCTAGGTTGATTAAATAAATCCTAGTCTTTGTCTGGTAATTTTGGTATTCAGCTGGTTTAGGAATAACCACCATTTAAACAAAAGATAAATCAATAATAAATATTAATAATCATCAACATGCAATGCTTTAAATTCTATGTATGCATCTTTAGTTATTTCTATATTTATCTTTGTCCATGCTGAAAAACCATTTATTACAAAGATTTGGCCTGCTCTTACATTGCATAACCATAATATTCAGAAATTTCCATATCCCTTTCCTTCTGAAGGAAAAGATTCAGTTTCCCGGTGGAGGGGCACTTAGCAGCATTCTCTCACTCTTGTTGAGCCCTTCTCTTCATGGCCTCCCTCTCTGACTTCTGCTCTTTTGTGATGGGCTGTGCTATAACTAGCCCTAGAATTTCAACTTTACTCCACGGAATTGGTTGGCCACTAAAGTCTTGAGGCAGATACTGGGTTTCAGGTTTTTGAGGTGATGGCACCTTGTTCGGGCAGGATAAAAAAAATCTCCCTCTGGAGTGAAGTATGAGATGATGCTCTGTAGGGTGCAGGCCTTGAGGCAGCTGACAGAGGCGCTGTGCTAGATTAATGGAGGTATCTAATTGGTTACATTAGGTCCTGGACCACTGCTGGAAATTGGCAGAGTGGGTTAGCAGAGGCCATCAAAGATGTGCTGGCAGGAGGTGGTTGTGATGACCCCACTAGGCTGAGCTGAGTGGGAATGAGGCTCTGCAGGGTCAGCTGCAATGGGCCTGTGTGAAGATAGTGGGAGAGGCTTTCTAGAAGCAGGTCTGGCTTGAGGCTTGTCCAGGGTTGGGAAAGGCAGAGGTACTAACTTGACCTTGCCAAGTGGGGGCAGTTCATATTGGGATGAGGTTGGACACTCCTGTGAGCCTTGCTCTTTGTTCTCTGTGGCTTTCCCAGGGTTTTGTCAGGGCCCTGGCCCTCATGTGGCATACCCAGCAGTGCTGTGGTGGGTGGTCCTGGCCTGAGATCTTTGTTCCTGCTGGAAAATCGTAGAGATAAGGAGGAGCACGTGCTAGTTTTCCTCTCAGTCTTTTTCCCCAGTGGGCAAAAAACCCTCATGGACTCAAACATGTGCATGCTCATCTGGGTTCGAGGCTTTCTACAGCTATTGTGGCTGAGCTCAGGTGGATTTCTTTTCCTCTTGGTCTTGGGTATGGTTGGCTGCTCTTCTGACTTGACTCTCTTCCTTGACTGCTTAGGATCCTTTTGTTTTCTTGCAGTTGTTTTCTCTGCTCTACTTGGTCTTATCTTGCTTCTGTCCTCTAATTCTGCTATGCCTGGGAGCTGCTTTCTGAGCTTTGCCCTCCAAGTGCTTGCCATGTTGTCACTATCCCAGTCACTGTCTCCAGCACTGCCCACAGTCCTCTCTTCCTCCATCAGGTCCCAGCAGTGGATTTTGGCCTCAGGAGCTCCATCAAGCAGCTCAGAGGCTTCATGGTCTTTCTTTCCCACTTGGTCAGATGGTCCACTAATAATCTAGAAATGTCCTAGATCTTCTCCCTCTGGACAACTGAGGAGACTTTAGATTTGGTTGCCACAGCATGTGGAGATTGTTCTAGGTCTGTGAGGGAGTTCCATAGTTGTGGAAGGTGAATGTCATCCACCAATGTTGCTGTCTGCAACATCCATCATGGACATCATCAAACTTTCTAGTGTCCCTTGCTCTTCCAGATCAAGGCTGCTGCCTCCCATGCTGGCATTGTCAGAAACAGGCTTCTGCCATAGGCTCCTAGCAGAAGTGCAATGTAGAAGCTGCTGCATGTCAGGGTGTGCTAAAAGGAGGGGTGTTGTGTCTTGGTTTTCTTTTGTACCCTCATAGGCATCTAGGGACAGTGAAAGCTCAGCTTTAGTCTCATCCAAGTTTCTATTATCTGCTTGTTCTAGGCTTGGAGCTGGAGGCAAGGCCAGGATGGGGGCTGTTAAAGACCTGTCCCATCAACAGGGTGATGTCTTCATTTCTGTAACCTGGTTGTAGGTCTTGCATAAATCTGAAGTCTACAGCAGACAGAGTGTCTGTCCTGAAGGTGGCAATCACAGAGATGCCTCCAGTTCCACCACCGAAAAAGAGTCAAGGAAGAAGTCAGTGTCTGGTCAGTGAGATACCTGTTCCCCCTTTCATACCACCACAGCACTCAGACCCTGGCAGCTGTGTAGAAGGCATTCCTATGAGCTATGCTTGAGCAGCACGGACAGAACCTCTATCCACAGACAGGTAGTGACTTATCTGTTTCTAGTGGCCATGCAATGTCATGTTTTTTCAAACATTTTTGTGTTCTTTGTGTTTGTTGGTGTGTGCATAGCCACCATGAGTAGGTTACAGAATTCCCTTGATATGTGCTCCTTGCTTGCCTTCACCTTTGTCTTTGATACAGTGACTCTCATGTCCTTAGAACTTTGCTGTTAGGCAGGAGGCCTGGTTCATAATATTATACAACTTCTTTCATTTTATGTCTTTGCTTAGATGCACCCAGAAGCCTGGCTTTTTATGTGGGTTTTGATGTCCAAATCCAGTTGTACACTGCTGTGAGGCAAGGATTTCAACAACTGAGGCTTTCCTCCAGACCCATGTTTCACAAACTTATTATAAGTGACATGAAAATTTATTTAAGAAATTGAAATCTTTGGGTTTGGCTCAGTATTTGAGAACTTGTCTTCATCACCTTATAACCTTAGCCTTCGATTACCCCTTAAGTAAAACAGCAAAAGAAAATAGAAGATTCAGCTTTGGCCAACTTATGAGTGGTACGTGGGCTGTACCTAACTTGTCTTTACAATTCTAGGTATAAGAGAATGCCATGAAAAGTTCTTGGTATCTCAGAGGAGTACTTCCCCCATGAAAGATTTGAGGTGCACTGCTCAGAAGGATTTCAACTTGCGGAATATGTAGTGTTACCAAAACAAACATGGAATATCTAGTGTTACCAAAACAAACAAACAAATCCTCAGTTGCACACCACACATGGTAAGCCACCATCTTGATTTTAAAATAGAGAAGACACGTCATGCACCTGCCTCTCCCCCACTCCTGCAAAACTCCAAGCTGTGTGTTCTAAATACTGGCTCTCATTATTTCTGACCTCTATGCTTTTAAAATTATTTTCCTCCTGATTTCTGTATACTCTGCTCTTTAAATATATATATATATATATATATTACATATTTAAATATGTATAATATATATTAAAATGCTGTAAATTCTTATCTAACAATTTATATAATATTCTCATTGGGTTTACATTTATAAGACTTCCGTAATCATAACTATTTTTTTAGACTAAAACAACTAGTCTCATCTTACATTGGTATGAATTTTTATATAACCTTAAAGTTGTATTTTTATAACATGCTACATATATATATATATATATATATATATATATATATATATATATATATATGATTCAGCCCTGGTTCAAAATAATTTTATATGATAAAATTTCAAGGTTATAAAGGTCTACTCAAATTAAGCTAATTTAAAATGTACGCCTAAAATGGTAGGATCTAGAAAAGATCATTCTGCGTGAAATATCCCAGAAGGAGAAAGACAAACACAGTATATACTCACTTATATAGACCTATAAGATATGATAAACATAATGAAATATATACACCTAAATAGATAATCAAGAGAGCAGACATGGGGTAAGATGATCAATCCTCGTTTAGAAAGACAGATGGAATGTGCATTGAACATATGACAGGAGTCTACTGAGCGAATCTGAAAGACTCTAACTAGCAGTGTTTTCAAAGCATATACAAAGACTCATGACCAAACCTTTGGCAGAGTACAGGGAATCATATGAAAGAAGGGGAGTTAGTATGATGGGGAAAGGATAGGAGCTCCACAAGGACCAAATATATCTGGGCACAGGGTCTTTCTCTGAGACTGATATTCAACCAAGGACCATGTATGGATATAACCTAGAACCTCTGCTCAGATGTAGCCTGTGGTAGCTCAGTAACCAATTGGTTTCCCATAGTAAGGGGAACAAGGACTATTTCTAACAGGAACTCAAAGACTGGCTCTTTGACCTCCCCACCCTCCAAGGGAGGAGCAGTCCTGTTAGGCCACAGAGGAGGGCTTTGTAGCCAGTCCTGAAGATACCTGATAAAACAGGATCAGATGAATGGGGAGGAGGTCCCCCCCCCCATCAGTGGACTTGGAAAGGGGCAGGATGGAGATGAGGGAGGGAGAGTGGGACTAGGAAGGAATGAGGGAGCGGGACATGGCTGGGATACAGTTAATAAAATGTAACTGATAAGAAAAAAATAAAATGATTGGCAAGTGAAAAAAAATAAAATGTACGCCTAACAGTCTATGTCTTTATCAATTCCTAAATTAATAAATGCTGTTTCTCTTGCCACGAGCTGCCAATGAACCACTAGGCTTTCTGGCTAATAAGTTTGCTATAATAAATTCAAATGTAATTTTAAAATTGCTTTATACTGTTTTAATATATTGTTGGTTTTAAAACTTGTATCTTGGGGGTTATTATGTACATGTTTTTAGCAATACTCTAAATTAGGATCTATTAATTTTAGAGGCACTTATTTATGTTAAAACTTGATCATTGTGTTATATCTTCACTATCAAAAGGTTAAAATATGCTTGGTATTGTTTTCTAAGTATAGTATTATTATTAACCTATAGCATAGCCTTATACTTTTCAAAGCTATAAAATTTTTTAACTTAAGTAGCTTTTAATTCCTTTATGTAATTTTGAGGAAAGATTGTATATAGATAATGGCTTATTAGTGATGCTAATGATTAAATTCTCTTTTTTAATTAAATTTTATTTTTATATTAATTACAGTTTATTCACTTTGTATCCCAGCTGTAGCTCCCTTTCTCATTCCCTCCCAATCCCACCCACCCTCCCTCATCTCCTCCCATACCGCTCTCCAAGTCCACTGATAAGGGAAGTCCTCCTCCCCTTCCATCTGTCCCTAGCTTAATCGGACTCATCAGGACTGGCTGCATTGCCCTCCTCTGTGGCAGCACAGGGAATTTCATGAAAGAAGGGGAAGATAGTAAGACATGGAGAGGACAGGAGCTCCACAAGGAGAGCAACAGAACCAAAATATCTGGTCACAGGGGTCTTTTCTGAGACATTTACTCCAACCAAGGACCATTCATGGAAATAATCTGGAACCCCTGCTCAGATATAGCCCATGGCAGCTCATTATCCAAGTGTATCTTTGTAAGGGGAACAAGGACTGTCTCTGACATGAACTCAGTGACTGGTTCTTTGACCACCACCACCCCTGAGAGGGGAGCTATAAATTTTTTATATATTCAGTCATCCTGAGTTGACTCAACCTAGATGTCCCTCTTCTTCCTGTTCAAGGGTACTGTCTGTGTTTCTTTGCCATTCAATATTCCTCTATTGAGAATTCTCTGTTTAGCTTTGTACCACATTTTTAATTGGATTCCTTGATTTGTTGCTTTTTAATTTCTTTATTTCTTTATATATTCTGGGTATAAGCCCTCCGTCATTATGGGGTTGGTGAAGATCCTTTCCCAGTCTTTAGGCTGTCATTTTGTTCTGATGACAGTCTCCTTTGTTTGGCGGCAGTGAGACCAGATGCTTGCTGGTGGTCAATGCTATTCCGGCCTGATTCAAAACTCTTTGCATGCACGTGGAACTACTGATTGGAAGTCTGTGCAACTGAAAACCCTCCTCTGCAAGCCAGCCTCTCGTGGGAAATTTAAAATCTTGCCTGTGGAGCCTGAGGCAGTGGTGCAATCTAAAGCCATCTGTGTGTGGGCAAGGTCCCCAGCAATTGCTTACTTAACAGCAATAGTTTAGAAGCATTTTGGGTCTGTGTACGAAGTGGCAGTTTCAGCATCTGGCATGAGCGTTTTAGTTTCCCCAAGCCAATTTTGGTGCAGCGTGAGTGTATGCCATGTCCCCTGGTGCTTGGTGCTCAGAGCACCTAGCAGGATGCTGAGTCTGAACAGCCTTGAGCGGAGGGACAGGTGTGCACTTAAGGGCAGGGTACTTGAGAGAAAGTGTAGGTTTTAAAGCATAAGTGATTGAATGGTGGTTAGGGATAGATAGAACAGAAAAAAAAATCTGTTGCAAGCATCATTGTCTGATTACAGTTGTCCTGGCATGACCAGACCAGAGGCTAGGAGAGCACTTGCCTGACAACACCCCAATATTAGGACCAATGAAATGATGATGCTCACAGCAGATTTTATATGAAGCAGATTTATTAGACGGAGATGAAGAGAGAGAGCAGAGAGCGAGACATAATGAAAGAAGGGAGTGGAATGCCCCAACAGAAAAGGGGAGAGGGCAAGAGGGCAAGAGATGAGAAGGCAAGAGAGGGAGAAAGTGCCTGGTTGGTCCATTTAATGAACAACACAACAGTGCCTGCCAGGTGAGGCTATCTGGCAGGTGACACATGATGACATCAGAGGTTGCTAGGCAACACAGAAACAGGCTGCTTAAATACTAACAGTTCCCCTCATTCCCCTCCCCTAGTCCACTGAAAGGGGGAGTTCTCTGCCTCTGTCATCTGCCCATAGCTTATCAAGTCTCTTTAGGACTGCCTGGATCCTCTTCTTCTGTGGCCTGGCAAGACTGAATTGCAGGGGCAAGTGATCAAAGAGCAGGCAATCAAGTTCATGACAGAGGCAGTGCTTGCTCCCCTTGCTCAGGGACCCATATGGAGCCTGAACTGCCAAACGGCTCCATCTGAGCAGGGTGTCTAGGTCCTCTACAAATGTGGTATTTGGTTGGTGTCTCAATCTCTGCAGGACCCCTTGGGCTCAGATTTTTAGCTTTGTTGGTCTCCTTGTGAGGCTCTTTTCCTCTCCATGTCTTTTCATACTCCCCCCTTCTTCCATAAGACTCGCTGCACTCTGCCCAAAGTTTGGCTGTAAGTCTCATCATCTGCTTCAATCTCCTGTTGGTTGGAGCCTTTCAAAGGACCTTCTATAATAGGTTCCCATCCTGTTTCCTCTCTTCCACCACTTCTGGTGCCATTCTGAATGAGATTTAAACATAATACATAGGGTCGTCCTTAGTGTTTACTGTTTAGTCTGTAGATTTTAGTATGGCTATCTAGTATTATACTGCTAATTTCTGCTTATAAGTGAGTGAATACCATGATTGTCTTTCTGTTTCTGGGTTACCTCACTTAGGATGATCTATTTTAGCTTCATCCGTTTGCCTGAACATTTCATGATTTCCTTGTTATTAATAGCTGAGTAGTATTCCATTGTGAAAATGTATCAGAATATCTGCATCCATTCCTCTGTTGAGGGACTTCTGGGTTGTGTATAGATTCTGGCTATTATGAATAAAGCTGCTATAAAAGTAGTTGAGTAAATGTCCTTGTTGAATGGTGGGGCATCTTTTGGGTATATACCCAGGAGTGGTATACCTGGATCTTGAGGTAGTGCTATTCCCAATTTTTTTAGTAAGCGCCGGATTGATTTCCAAAGTGATTGTATAAGTTTACTTTCCCACCAGAAATGGAGGAGGGTTCCCCTTTCTCCACATTTTCTCCAGAATATGTTGTCACTTCAGTTTTTTATCCTAGCCATTCTGATAGGTTTTACTGGAATCTCAGAGTTGTTTTGATTTCCATTTTCCTGATGACTAAGGACATTGAGCATTTCTTTACGTGTTTTCTGCCATTCAATATTCCTCTGTTGCGAATTCTCTAGTTAGCTCTGTACTCCATTTTTAATTGGATTATTTGATTTTTTGGTGTCTAATTTTCTTGAGTTCTTTATACGTACTGGATATTAGCCCTCTATCGTTGTAAGCTATGTAAAGGTCTTTTCACAGTCTGTGGGCTGTTGTTTTGCACCAATGACAGAGTTCTTTGCTTTACAGAAGCTTTTCAGTTTCATGAGGTCCAATTTATTAATTATAGATATTAGGGCCTGAGCTGTTGGTATTCTGTTCAGAAAATTTTCTCCTGAGCAAATGAGTTAGAGGCTCTTCACTACTTTTTCTTCCAACAGATTTAGTGTATCTGGTTTTATATTGAGATCTTTGATCCACTTGGACTTTAGTTTTGTGCAAGATGATAGATATGGGTCTGTTTGCATTTTTCTATATGTGGACTTCCATTAGACCAGCACCATTTGTTGAAGATGCTGTCTTTTTTTCCATTGTATTGTTTTGGCATTTTTGTCAAAATCAGGTTTCCATAAGTGTGTGGGTTTATTTCTTGGTCCTGGTTTTGATTCCATTGACCCCCCCACCCCCAGTTTGTTTCTATGCCAGTATAATGGAGATTTTATTACTATTGCTCTAGAGTGCAGCTTGAAATCAGGGGTGGGGATAATACCAGAAGACCTTTTATTATACAGGATTGTTTTAGCAATTCTGGGTTTTGTTTTGTTTTGTTTTGTCTTGTTGTTGTTATTTCATATGAAGTCGAGAATTTTTCATTCTAAATCTGTAAAGAATTTTGATGCTAATTTGATGGGAATTGCATTGATTCTGTAGATTGTTTTTGGTAAGATGGTCATTTTTACTATATTAATGCTACTGAGCAATGAGCATGGGATATCTTTCTATTTTTTGATATCTTCATTTTCTTTCTTCAAAGACTTGAAGTTTATTCATACAAGTCTTTGACTTTCTTGGTTAGAGTTACACCAAGATACTTTATGTATTTTTGTGGCTATTGTGAAGGGTGTTGTTTCCATAATTTATTTATCAGCCTATTTGTCTTTTGCATACAAGAGGGCTATTGATTTTTTGAGTTAATTTTTTATTCAGACACTTTGCTGAAGGTATTTATCAGCTGCAGGAGTTCTCTGGTTGAATTTCTGGGGTCGCTCACATATACATCATATCATCTATGAATAGTGATGCTTTGACTTTTTCTTTTTCCGATTTGAACCCCCTTGTTCTCCTTTAATTGTCTTACTTCTCTAGCAAGACCTTCAAGTACTATGTTGAAGAGATACAGAGAGAGTGGGCAGCCTTGCCTTGTCCCTGATTTCAGTGGGATTGATTTAAGTTTTTCTCCCTTTAGTTTGCTGTTGGCTATAGGCTTGCTGTATGTTGCCTTTACTATGCTTAGGTAAGTGTCTTATATCCCTGATCTCTCCAGAGCTTTAAATATGAATGGGTGTTGGATTTTATCAAATGTTTTTTCAGCATCTTAGGAAATGATCATGTGTTTTGTTTTGTTTCAGTTTGTTTATATGGTGGATTACATTGATGGATTTCCATATATTAAAACACCCCTGCATTCCTGAGATGAAGTCTATTTGGTCATAGTGGGTGATATCTTTGATGTGTTCTTGGATTTGGTTTGTGAGTATTTTATATAGAGTATTTTTGTGTCAAAGCTAGATTGGCCTGAAGTTATATTTCTTTGTTGGGTCTTTGTGAGGTTTAGGTATCAAGGTGACTGTGGTTTCATAGAATGATTTTGGTAATGTTCCTTCTGTTTCTATTTTGTGGAAGTTTGAAGAGTATTGGTGTTATCTCTTCTTTGAAGGTCTGTACAATTCTGGACTGAAATCATCTTTCCCTGCACATTTTTGGATGTTAGGCTTTTTATGATTGCTTCTATTTCTTTAGGGTATATAGTACAATTTAATTTATTTACCTGATCTTGGTTCAGCTTTGGCATGTGGAGTCAATCAAGAAAATTGTCCGTTTCATTTAGATTTTCAAATTTTGTAGCATATAAGCTTTTGAAGTAAGGCCTAACGATTGTTTGGATTTCCTCAGTGTCTGTCGTTATGTCCCCCTTTTCATTTATGATTTTGTTCATTTGGATAGTGTCTCTTGCCTTTTAGTTAATTTGGCTAAGGGTTTGTCTATCTTGTTGATTTTCTCAAAGAACCAGTTTCATTGATTCTTTGAATTGTTTTCTTTGTTTTTAATGAATTGATTTCAGCCCCGAGTTTGAAAATTTCCAGCCGTCTACTCTTCTTGGGTGTGTCTACTTCTTTTTTTTTTCTAGGGTTTTCTTGTGAGCCTTTAAGTTGCTTGTATGAGATATTTTGAATTTCTTTAGGATGGCACTTAGTGCTATGAACTTTACTCTTAGCAATGCTTTCATTGTTTTCTGTAAATTGCGGTATGTTGTGCCTTCATTTTTAGTGTATTCTAGGAAGACATTTATTTCTTCCTTGACCCAGCTGTCATTGAGTATAGAGTTGTTCAGTTTCCATGTGTGTGTAGGCTTTTTGCTGTTTCTGTTGTTGCTGCAGTCCAGCTTTAGTCCATGGTGATCATATAGGATGCAAGGGATTATTTCAATCTTCTTGTATTTGTTGAGGCTTGCTTTGTGACAAATAATATGGCCTATTTTGGAGAAGGTTCCATGAGGTGCTGTGAAGAATGTAAATTCTTTTGTGTTTGGGTTATAAGTTCTGTATATGTCTTTTAGGTCCACTTGATTCAAGACATCTTTTAGTGTCGTTGTTTCTTTGTTGAGTTTCTGTTTTGTTGACCTGTCCTTTGATGAGCATGGGTTGTTGAAGTCTCCCACTATTAATGTTTTGGGATCTATGTGTGGTTTAAGTTTTATTAATCTTTCTTTTACAAATGGGGGTGCCCTTTTATTTGGGGCATAGATAATCATAACTGAGATGTCTTCTTGGTGGAATTTTCCTTTGATGAGTATAAAGTGAACTTCCCCATCTCTTTTGATTAATTTTGGTTGAAAATCTATTTTTTTTTAGATATTAAAATAACTCTTACTGCTTTCTTCTTGCATCTGTTTGCTTGGAAAACCATCTTCTAGCTCTGTTCTCTCAGGTAATGTCTATATTTGTGACTGAGGTGTGTTTGTTACATGTTTTGTTTACACATCCATTCTGTTAGTGTGTGTATTTTTATTGGAGAGTTGATTCCATTAATGTTGAGAGATATTAATGACCAGTGTATGTTAGATCCTTTTACTTTTGTTGTTGGTTGTAGTAGTATGTTTGTGTGCTTGGCTACTTTCAGTTTTGATGTAGTGAGGTTATTTATTTCCTGTGTTTTCCTGGATATAGTTAGCTTTCTTGAGTTGTATTATTCCTTCTACTATCTTCTGTAAGGCTGGATTTGCGGGTAGGTATTGTTTAATTTTTTTGTCATTGAATATCTTGTTTTTTTCCATCTGTGATGTTTGAGACTTTTGCCATGTATGGTAGTCTGGGCTGACATCTGTGTTCTCTTAGGGCCTGCATGATATCTGTCCAGGCTGTTCTGGCTTTCATAGTTTCTGTTGAGAAGTCAGGTGTGATTCTGATGGGTTTGCTATTATATATTACTTGGACCTTTTCCCTTGCAGCTTTTAATAATTTTTCTTTGTTCTGTATATTTACTGTTTTGATTATTATGTGGAGGAAGGATTTTCTTTTCCAGTTTAATCTATTATGTGTTCTGTAGGCCTCTTGTATGCTTATAGGCCTCTCCTTTAAATTGGGGAAATTTTCTTCTATGATTTTGTTGAAAATATTTCCTGGGAATTGGTGATGGGAATCTTCTTTTTCCTCTGTTGTTATTATTCTTAGATTTTGTTTTTTACATGTTGTCCTTAATTTCTTGGATGGTTTGTATCAGGAATATTTTATATTTAACATTTTCTTTGATGGACACATAAATTTCTTCCATTGTATCTGCAACAACTGAGGTTCTTTTTCCATTTCTTGTAGTCTGTTTGATATGCTTACCACTGTAGTTCCTATTTTCTTCCCTAAGTTCTCCGTCTACATGTCTGTATTTTGCTGTTTTTTTTTTCAATTCCTTAACCTATTTGTTTGAACTTTCTGCTTTTTCATTTATTTCTCTCAATGATATAATTATTTCCTCTCTATAGGCCATAATCTGTTTGGCTGCATCTTCCTCCATTTCTTTATGGATGGCCATAATCTGTTTGACTTCATCTGCCTGTATTTCTTTACGGATTTTATTCATTTCCTCTTTTACCATCTTGATAAGCATAGATTTAAGGTCATCTTCTTGAATTTCACTTATGTTAGGGTATCCAGAGCTATTTGCCCATGGAGAACTGCATTTGAAGATGCCATATTGCTTTGACTTTTGCTGATGGTGCTTTTTGGCTGGCCTCTACCCATCTGGCTGTCTCAGGTGTTGGCTGTTAGTTTCTGGTGCCCGCTGGAATCCTGGGGTGGGGAGAAACCTCCTTGGTAGGAAAATGGTTGTTCCTGATGAAGCCCTCCTCAGCTTTTTGGGTGTGGTCTCCAAAAGGCCAGTGCTTCTCAGGTAATTGCCACAGCTCTCCTCATGTGAATGGTCCTGTGAGCTAACTGGGCTTGTTGGGAGCCCAGTGGCTCTCCTCTCACCAGGAAGAGTCCTGGAGATAGCTGCCCTGCCACTGCCTTTCTTGCTCTGAATTTAAAGAGCTGCTGCTGCTGCTCATACACTGTGTTAGCTGAGCACAGCCCTCTTGAGGAACCAGGGAGTCCCAAGTTTTGGTCTGTTTAGGTAGGGAGACAGTTTGAGTTTTGGAGCAGAGTCTGGAGGCTGATCTCGTGGGTCCCAGGTGTCTGTAGGCCTGAGGTTTGAGCTCTGTGCCCCAGTACCAATAGATAATCAGTGACAGGTGAGTGCAGCACACAGGCGTGTGGCTAGAGGCTAGAGCACCTGAACCTGCTGGAATCTTGGACATTTCCAGGGTGGTTGGCTGGGTGTCCTGTGGTCAGATGCAATGTTTCCCTCACCGTGGGGCTTCCTCCCAACAAGGAAATCTAGTCTGTGATGTTTTTTTGCTCCACAGTTCTGTCTGGGGCTATGAGTAGTGTGCAGGCAGGCATGTGGCTCTGGGCTGGCGACTGAGTGCCTGCTGGAACACAGGAACTTTTTTGGGCTTTAGCTACATGACCTGAGAATGGACCTGATTTCTTCCCATAATGTGGGGTTTCCTCTCACCTGGGGAACAGAATTGCTGGTGTTTTAGGACCCACAGTTGGGTCTGTTGGTCACTGTGTAGTCACTGCTGGCATGCTCATCAGACACAGTGTTCTCTCAGTGCTGCTCTGTAGATGACTTTCATTTGATTAAATAGATTATTGTATGTTTTCCCTGTGTTTCCAGTTTAAGTTGAGGATTCCACTCTCACTGTGATGCATTTGCTTATATATGCATTTTAATTTGTTTCTCCATGGCTGTGATAAAGACCGAGTGAAATTAAGCTGGAGTAGAAAATGGTGTCTTATGCTTACACCCATTGTCTAAGGAAGCCAAGGCAGGTGATCAAGACAGGACTTGAGTCAGGAACTGAAGCAGAGACCATAGTGGAATGATGCATACTGGCATGCATCCACTGACTTGCTCCACTACCATTCTTATGTCATCCAGGCTAACTGTCCAAAGTACAGTATATATTTACTGTATCTATCTATAGTGGGCAGGGCTATTCTGTAGCAATTAATAATGATAATATACTACAGAAATTCTCATAGATTAATATTACAGAAGTAATTTCTGTATTAGAATTCTCTTTTACCAGGTGTTCCTAGGTTGTGTTAAGTTGGCTATTTACAGTGAGTGGTCTTCTCTTGCTGTAGTCAGTATGGTTTCTTTGTTCTTTCTTTATCATGATGTAACCTCACTGGAGGGGTCCCTTTTCCGTGTTAGAGGTTTGACAATCTTTGTTTTCTATGATTCTAATTAATATCAGGAACTGGAAGATGGCAGAGATGGAGAGAAGATACTGATTTGAGAGTGCTTTTTGGGTGGTGCATGATATCCAGTTCCCAGATTGGGTGAGCCTGTGATCATTAAGGTGTTGGTAAAGAAGTTCAGTCAAAGTGGGAAATAGTAAGAGCTGGAGGGGACGGGAACACCACAAGGAGAGCAACAGAACAAGATAATTTGAACACAGGGAACTTCCCAGAAAATCATACTCCAACCAAGGACTATTCATGGAGATGACCTGGAACCCCTGCACAGGTGTAGCCCATGGCAGTTCAGTGTCCAAGTGGGTTACATAGTAATGGGAAGAGGGACTGCCTCTGACATAATCTGATTGGCCTGCTCGTTGATCACTTCCCCCTGAGGGGGGAGCAGCCTTACCAGGCCACAGTAGAGGACAATGCAGCCACTTTTGATGAGAACTGATAGACTAAGATCAGAAAGAAGAGGAGAACCTCCCCTATCAGTGGACTTAGGGAGTGGCATGCATGCAGAAAGGGGAGAGAGGGTGGGATCAGCAGGGGAGGAGGGAGGGGCTTATGGGGGGATACAAAATGAATAAAGTGTAATTAATAAAAAATTTTAAAAAATATTTAAAAAAAAAGAAGTTCAGTCAATAGGAACCAGAGTAGCTGACAGAAGTTTCATGGCTTTGCTAATCTTTTGGGATGACATGGTCATTGTAAGCCATGAACAGTCTAGTTAGTTCTGAGTAATACAAAGCAGCATGCACACTGGTGTTTAAAGTGCTAGAGCAACCAAAGAATTGAAATCCAAGGAAACAGGCCTGTTCTTGTGTGTGTAGTAAGAGTTTCTCCCACAGTGAAACACTGTTTTCTTGAAGAGAATAAGGTAGACTCATTAGACTCAAATCCGGACACAATTCAGAGGTTCAGGAAAGCTGAACTATAAGATGCTCAGGGATCCTCCCTTGGCTTATAAAAGTGATAAATTATTGCTGAGGACACACTCTTCACACCAATTCAACTGCCTTCAGGTACTTATGGTAGCACAAAGACCTAGCTTTCTTGAGTTGTCAGTCATGGTGATGGTTAACAGTCACTGTGTGGTTAACCATCTGCCTCTAAACCATTCTTTCTAATGTCATTAAATTGTTACCTATACTCCTTTAATAAATGCAATTATCATTTCCAGTTCCTTAAGCTGGAGTTGTACAAAATCATTTTTGAAGTCCATCACCAGTGTACTATTTATGATGAGAAGGCCTTTGTTTATGCCTCTCTAAGAAAAGACACTAAACACCAAACAGGGTCATGTAAAGACACATGTAGTAGATTGGGAAAGAATCTTCACTAACCCTTTATCTGACAGAGGACTAATATCCAGTATATACAAAGAACTAAAGAAGCTGAAAAGCAGCAAACCAAGTAATCCGATTAAAAAATGAGGAACAGAGCTAAACAGAGAATTCTCGACAGAGGAATATCAATATCGAATGGCAGAGAAACACTTAAAGAAATGCTCATTCTAATTAGCCATCAGGGAAATGCAAATCAAAACGACCCTGAGATATCACCTTACACCCATCAGAATGGCCAAAATGAAAATCTCAAGGGACAACACATGCTGGAGAGGTTGTGGAGAAAGGGGAACCCTCCTCCACTGCTGGTGGGAATGTAAACTGGTTCAACCACTCTGGAAATCTATCTGGCGCTTTCTAAGACAATTAGGAATAGTGCTTCCTCAAGACCCAGCTATACCACTGCTAGGTATATACCCAAACTTTGCTCAAGTACACAAAAGGGATATTTGCTCAACCATGTTTATAGCAGCTTTATTTGTAATAGCCAGAACCTGGAAACAACCCAGATGTCCATCAACGGAGGAATGGGTACAGAAATTGTGGTATTTTTACACAATGGAATACTACTCAGCAATCAAAAAGGAGGAAATCATGAAATTTTCAGGCAAATGGTGGGACCTAGAAAAGATCATCCTGAGTGAAATATCCCAGGAGAAAGACAAACACGGTATATACTCACTTATATAGACCTATAAGATATGATAAACATAATGAAATCTACACACCTAAAAAAGATAATCAAGAGAACAGACATGGGGTAAGATTATCAACCTTCGTTTAGAAAGACAGATGGGATGCACATTGAATGTATGACAGGAGTCTACTGAGCGCATCTGAAATACTCTAACTAGCAGTGTTTTCAAAGCAAAGACTCATGACCAAACCTTTGGCAGAGTACAGGGAATCATAAGAAAGAAGGGGAGTTAGTCTGATGAGGAAAGGATAGGAGCTCCACAAGGAACAAACATATCTGGGCACAGGGTCTTTTCTGAGACTGACATGCAACCAAGGACCATGTATGAATGTAACCTAGAACCTCTGCTCAGATGTAGCCTGTGGTAACTCAGTAACCAATTGGTTTCCCATAGTGAGGGGAACAAGGACTATTTCTAACAGGAACTCAATGACTGGCTCTTTGGCCTCCCCACCCCCCAAGGGAGGAACAGTCCTGTTAGGCCACAGAGGAGAGCTTTGCAGCCAGTCCTGAAGATACCTGTTAAAACAGGATCGGATGAATGGGGAGGAGGTTCCCCCTATCAGTGGACTTGGCAAGGGGCACGGTGGAGATGAGGGAGGGAGGGACTGGGAGGGAATGAGGGATCGGGACACGGCTGGGATACAGAGTTAATAAAATGTAACTGATAAGAAAAAAATAAAATTAAAAAAAAAGACACATGTAGTGACTTGCTAGGTTGCAGTATTAGGAAATAAATTGTTAGAAAACTTGTGCTTTTGTGGTGACATGTTTTTGTGTTGCTGTAGGCATTAAACCCTTAAGAGTCATGAAAGGCACAGATGATAACAACAGGATAAGTGAGAAAAGACTAATGCTGTGTTCAGTAATACCTTTAGAGTAAGTTGAATACTCTTATCTTTGTCACAGGTATGCCATGAGTGATGATTGCCTGCCCATCCTGTTTGCTCCCAAAGTTACTGAGTCCATCATTCCCTTATACAAAATAGTATCCTTGTGAAGATCATTTGATAAAGGTGGTGGGATCTTTTCATGCTGGCCTTGTTAATTTTGACTAGATGAGTGACTCTGGAGAGCAAATAACCCATGTTAAATTGGATAGTATTGGTCCTTCACAGATGCTGATCTTTCTGTGTCAAAAGGTTTTATTTTGTGGTCATTATGATTGTGCCTTATACATTTGGAATAGCATGTAAAAGAATAGTAAAAGTAGCAGTTAAATCATTTGAAAGACTGTGCCCTGGTGGTTGAAAAAGATACTCCCAGAAGCTATCTTGTTGTTAAACAAAATCCCTGTGCCAGAAGCATGACATCTCTCCATGTGCTGTTAACTATTAACAACACAAAGGTCTCACAAATTTTAAGGTTATCTCCAGTAGTGTTGCCAGAACTAGATGACAAGACACTATTGCTGAGACTGCACATTCTCTTGCAGGACTTTTTGAAATCACCATAGTATGGCGGGTGGAGCTTCTTTTCTTTTGCTGTCTGGGTTTCACAGACCCAGAATGTTCTTTTCAGGCTGTTGCAGAGAAATTGAAGCTTAAAGTCCTAGTTCATTGTTGACTTTCTGTACTACACTATCAAAATGTAAAGCAAGACCTATACACTAATAAAATGAAGGCACAGATGTTAGGTATATTACAATTTCATTTGAGGAACAGAAGGAATTCGTACCTTGTACTGTGATCTAGAACAAAATCCACTGTGACTGATGAGGTCAATAGTCCCAGTGGGAATAACACTAGTACTATTTTTTGCAATGGAAAGAATGGCCTCTCCATTTCCCATCTAAAAATTTGTACTTTACCCCATAAATTAGTGCAGATGTGATTGCTGCTGTAACTGCTACAGTTATCTCCTTGCTAGGCATCATCTTTCTTTTGGTGTTGTTTGCTGATGGAAAGAGTAACTGGTGAAGGCTCAAGAAAAAAAATGAGGTAGCAATAGAGGAAGTAATTGAGAGAGTATTATACTGTGATTTTTTTTTCACAATGTAAATCATGATCATTTAACTTAACTATGAAATTTTTGTAGCAATTACCTGATTGGAGACCAAAAAGTAACTCGAGAAACAGTGTAGTTACAGGTACAGTAGTAACAGTACTATGGAGCTGTCAACACTCTTTCATAAGAGAAGTAAGAGAGGGGTCTTGCTGGATCCTGATGTGGGATTCCAGCTATTGTTCCAGCTCCAACCTTTAATGGCAAGTAACCTTTCCATGTGCTATGAAAAGTGAAAAGTTAACTCAAAATTATGGAGTAGATGGTATTGTTTCCATAAGATCCCTTCTATGGAATAGGCTGTTACAAAATGAAGAGATTGGGGATCTCTCATACTCCTATAAGTAATCCCTCAAGCTTCCTTTACTAACTTGCTTAATGAACTATTGGTGTAGTACTTTATTGAGTGGTGCTCTATGTCGGCTAAAAAGATATTTTTCTGTGTCTCCCAGTATAGTCAGTACTTCCTCCTGTCTCTTTTGTTTTAATGTTCCTCCTCCTCATCTCTCTCTCTATCTCCTTTTTCTTCTTTTTTGCTTTTTCTCTATTGTTTTCCTTTCCATATTTAACTACCACTGTATGTGTTCAAGATGTGTTTACTCTTTGATAGTGCTTGATTTGGGAGCCTATATTCTTTTTTCAGGGACTACTAGGGACTGACATTGGTATAATGAGTACCAGTCAACAATGAAACAGCACCTTAAGCCTAGAGCACCATATTCTGTCTTCATTATAGTAAAAATGTCTTCTGAAAAATAATATTAGTTAAAAAGTTTTTCTATTAGTGATCTGTTCTCAAATAAACATGCCCTAAAGGGAAAAAAGAAAAAAAAAAAGAAACACACAAAATTATGCTAACACTGACTCTTTCAAACATATAACACCACAATAATGTCTTCTAATGACAGTGATTGAGATGAAATTCCACACAAATAATTCAGAAGAGTGCTTGTAAGCATGTACAAAGAAATGAAGGAAGACACAAACTTCTAGGTAGATTCTAAGAGACACAGAATGTTGGATGTCATGTGGAAATCAGCAAAGGATGTGAAAACTCAGCTCACTAGAGATAGAAATGCTGGGGGGGGGGTGCAACGGTACAATCCTAAAATGCATAAGGGGAAAGATTCAGTTGGTAAAAATAAAAGCTGTGAGGAAAGCTAAAGCAATAGAATGGATCTGGAGAGAACACTGGTATCAGAGCTTGAAGTCAAGAAGAGTAATTGAGTTGGAAATTAGTAAGACAGGAAGACAAAACATTCCAGAGGTATGACACTATGTAAAGACAAAGCTATGAATCATGTTCTGAGGAAAAGCAGAATAATTTTATCTTTAAGTGACAGAACATATTTTCCATGAAATAACAGAAGTTTCCCCAAATTTGAAGACTGAGATGTCTGATCCTGCAGAGATGGTATTTAGAATACCAAGTAAGACAATAGTAGAACCTTGGTCATCACATTACCTAATGAAAAAGGGAGAGTGCCCTATTCCAGCAGACCACACAAGCACCCAGAAACCCAGGTAAGCCCCATTCCCAGGGAATACCAACATTTCCACAGTACCCACCTAGCCTACATCCAGCTGCATCTCCTGTCATCACCACATCCCAGCATGCACCTCCAGTGGAAGCCCCTTGCTCCACCAAATGGCACTGTGGTACTTGATGGTGGACCAACCCAAATCTCTCAAAGCCTGCCCAATGCAACACCAACCATTCCTCCCTTCCCTGTCGTTATATCCCAGCCCCTAACACTTGCAGAGGACTCCCAGTCAGAGTCCACACCCACTTTCAGTATTTCAACACCCAATTGAGCAGAAAACTCTTGCTCAACCAGAGGCCATTTAGGTAATATAAGTCCTGCCACCAACATGACCTGAGACCCTCTGCTCAACTACAGGCCACTCGAGTCAGAAGACCAGAGAGGAAAGAGAAACTATAGAACAAAACACCCATATAACAAAGACAAACTATGATATCAGACTTTTAGACCTATAATCACCCCAAACCCAGATGCCTAAATACCAGTGTAAGAACATCCAGGGCAGTATGTCACTACCAGAGCCCAGGTATCCTACTACAGCAGGCCCTAAATATTCCAACACAGATGAAGCACAAGAAAATGACCTTGAAAGTGACTTTAAGAATATAATATAGGTCCTTAAAGAGGAAATGATCAAATCACTTAAAGAATATAGGAAAACACAAATAATTGGAGGAAATGGGTAAAACCTTCAAAGAAACCCAAGAAAGCACAGACAATTGGAGGAAATGAAGAAAACCCTTAAAGGAAGCGAATAAAAGCAGTTGACGGATATGAATAAAATAACTCAAAACTTGAAAATAGAACTAGAAGTAATAAAGAAAACAAACAGGAAATTCTGGAGATTGAAAATCTACAAAACTGAACAGGAACTACAGACAAAAGCATCATGAACAGAATAAAAAAGATAGAAGTGAGACTCTCAAGATATGATAGAAAAAATACATACACTGGTCAAAGAAAATATAAAATCTAAAAAAATTCCTGACATAAAACATCCAGAAAATTTAGGACACTATGGAAAGACCAAACCTAAAAATAACAGGAATAGAATAAAGAGAAAAATCCCAAATCAAAGGCCCAAAAATGTTTTTAACAAAATAATTGAAGAAAAGTTTCCTAACCTAAAGAAGAATATGCCTATAAAAGTACAAGAAGCACAAAGAACACCAAAAAGATTGGACCAGAAGAGAAAGTTCCAGCAACACATAACAATCAAAACAATAAACACAGAGAAGGAAGAATACTAACGGCTACAAAGGACAAATGCCAAATAACATATAAAGGCAGGATAGAGTCTTTCAGAGGCCCTCTGTGGTAGGCTCCTGTCTTGTTCCTTATTTTCACCTTCTCACCTCCCCCTGACAGGGGAGAAGCTTTACCAGGCCACAGAGGAAGACTGATGAGACCTGATAGGCTGAGGTCAGATGGAAGGAGAGGAGGTCCACCACTATCAGTGGACCAGGAAGGGGCATGGGAGGAGATGAGGGAGGGAAGGAGGGAGGGAGGGATTGGGAGGGGATGAGGGTGGGGCTATAGCTGGGATACAAAGTGAATGAATTGTAATAAATAAAAAATTCTATTAAAAAACATATAAAGGCAGACCTATTAGAATTACAACTGACT
Organism: Psammomys obesus; assembly: GCF_907164565.1. NCBI lineage: Eukaryota > Metazoa > Chordata > Mammalia > Rodentia > Muridae > Psammomys > Psammomys obesus. Next base: position 3,020,875 of record NW_026594184.1, on the reverse strand, counting down.
TCTCAAGGAAAAGTCTAAAAGCCAGAAAGGCCTGGATAGATGATATTCAGACTCTGAGAGACCACACACAGAAGCCAGCCCAGACTACTATACCCAACAAAACTTTCAATCATGATGAAAGCAAGATATTCTGTGACAAAATCAAGCTTAAACAATATCCATCCTCAAATCAGAAGGTATCAGAAAAATCTCCAACCCAAGGAAGTTAACTACACCCACAAACACATAGGCAAAAAATAATATCATACCTGCAATACCAATACACAAACACACACACACAAATACACACACCCTCCTACCACCAACAACAAAATAGGAAATGACAATCACTGGTCTTTTCTCATTCTTAATGAATTCAATCGTCTAATAAAAAGACATAGAATGGTTGCAAAAATTGGATCCATCTTTCTACTACATACAAGAAACACATCACCACATCATCAAAGGTAAGTCATTCCCCAGAGTAAATAGCAAAAAAAAAAAAAAAAAAAAAAAAAAAAAA
>NW_026594184.1:2955689-3020273 GCF_907164565.1 Psammomys obesus | reverse complement strand
GGGGGGGGGGGGGGGGTTCTAAGCAAATCGGCCTAAGAAACAAGCTGGTGTAGCCAGACATAAATTAATAATAATATTACTTCAAACCAAAGTTAGCAAAGAGAGAAGGATGGCAACTTCATACTCAACAGAGAAAAAAATACGCTGAGATGCTTTTATTCATTCATTCATTCATTCATTTTGATTCACAGTGGTTTCTTTTTAGTAACTTTTTTATATTTTATATTAATTTTTATTAATTACAGTTTGTTCACTTTGTATCCCACCTGTAGCTCCCTCCCTCTTCCCCTCCCAATCTCTCCCTCCCTCTTCTCCACCAATACCTCTTCCCCAGTCCACTGATAGGGGAGGTCCTCCTCCCCTTCTGTCTGATCCTAGTCTACCATGTCTCATCAGGAATGGCTGCATTGTCTTCCTCTGTGGCCTGGTAAGGCTGCACCTCCCCACCCACGGGGGAGAGGTGATCAAAGAGAACACCAATCAGTTCATGTCAGAGACAGTCTCTGTACCCATTACTAGGGACCCCACTTAGACTGAGCTGCCGTGGGCTACATATGTGCAAGGGTGCTAGGTTATCTCCAAGTATGGTCCTTGGTTGGACTATCAGTTTCAGAAAAGACCCCGGGGCCCAGAACTTTTTGGTTCTGTTGGTCTCCTTGTGTAGCTCTGTCCAATCCAGATCTTTCTATCTCCTCCTCCTTTCCCTACACTGTGCCCAAAGTTTGGCCCTGAGTCTCTGCATCTGCTTCAATACTGTATTGGGTACAGTCTTTCAGAGGCCCTCTAAGAGGTAGCTCTAGAGGTAGGCTCTAGTCCTGTTCCTTGTTTTCTTCTGCTTCCAAAGTCTATCCTATTTGCCTTCTGAGTGAGGATTGAGCAACTTCCCAAGGGTCTTCCTCCTTGTATAGCTTCTTTAGGAGTATAGATTTTAGTATATTAATCCTGTATTATATGATTAACATCCACGTATAAGCTAGTATATACTATGTGTGTCTTTCTGCTTCTGGGATACCTCACTCAGGATGATCTTTTTTATTTCCCTTCATTTGCCTGCAAATGGCATGATTTCCTTTATTTTAATTGCTGAGTAGTATTCTAGTGTGTAAATATACCACTTTTTTTTATCCATTCCTCAGTTGAGGGACATCTAGGTTCTTTCCAGATTCTGGCTATTATGAATAAAGCTGCTACAAACAGGTTTGAACAAATTTCCTTGTTGCATACTTGTGCATATTTTGGATCTATACCTAGGAGTGCTGCTATAGTTGGAACTTGAGGTAGTGCTATCATAATTGTCTGAGAAAGCGCCAGATTGATTTCCAAAGTAGTTGTACAAGTTTGCACTCCCACCAGCAATGGAGAAGTGTTTCATTTTCTCCACATCCTCTCCAGCATGTGCTATCCCTTGAGTTTTTAATCTTAGCCATTCTGATGGGCGTAAGGTGAAGTCTCAGGGTAGTTTTCACTTGTATTTCCATGATGACTAAGGACATGGAGTATTTCTTTAAGTTTTTCTCTGTCATTTGATATTCCTCTATTGAGAATATTCTGTTTAACTCTGCACTCCAAGTTTTAATTTGATTACTTAATTTGTTGGTGTTTAACTTCATGAGTTCTTTATATAATCTGGATATTAGCCCTCTGTTAGATATAGGGTGGATGAAGATCCTTTCCCAGTCTGTAGGCTGTTGTTTAGTTCTGACATGAGTGACCTTTGCTCTACAGAAGCTTTTCAGTTTCATGAGGTCCCATTTATTGATTGTTGATCTTAGAGCCTCTGCTGTTGGTGGTCTGTTCAGGAAGTTGTCTCATGTGCCAATGAGTTCAAGGCTCTTCCCCATGCTTTCTTCTAACAGCTTTAGTGTGTCTGGTTTTATGTTGAGGTCTTTAATCCACTTGGACTTTAGTTTGTGCAGAGTGATAAACATGGAACTATTTGCATTTTTTACATGTTAACATCCAGTTAGATTAGCACCATTTGTTGAAGATGCTGACTTTTTTCCATTGTATGGTTTTGGATTCTTTGTCAAAAATAAAGTACCCATAAGTATGTGGGTTTATTTCAGGGTCTTCTATTTGATTACATTGATTCATCAGTCCATTTCTAAGTCACTACCATGGAGTTTTCGTTACTATTTCTCTGTAGAACAGCTTGAGATCAGGGATGTAGATACCTCCAGAAGCTCTTTTATTGTACAGGATTGTTTCAACAATTCTTGGTTTTTTGCTTTTCCATATGAAAATGGTAATTGTTCTTTCAAGTTCTGTAAAGAATTGTGTTGGACCTATGAATACTCGATTTTTTACAAAGAAGCCAAAACCATTCAATGGAAAAAAGACAGCATCTTCAAAAAATGATGCTGGTCCAACTGGGTCTACATGCAGAAAAATGAAAATAGATCCGTATTTATCACCCTGCACAAAACTAAAGTCAAAGTGGATCAAAGACCTCAACATAAAACCAGATACTCTAAATCTGTTAGAAGAAAAAATGGGGAACAGCCTAGAACTCATTGGCACAGGAGACAACTTCCTGAATAGAACACCAACAGCACAGGCTCTAAGAGCAACAATCAATAAATGGGACCTCATGAAACTGAAAAGCTTCTGTAAAGCAAAGGACACTGTCATCAAAACAAAACGACTGCCTACAGATTGGGAAAGAATCTTCACTAACCCTTTATCTGACAGAGGACTAATATCGAGTATATACAAAGAACTAAAGAAGCTGAAAAGCAGCAAACCAAGTAATCCAATTAAAAAATGGGGAACAGAGCTAAACAGAGAATTCTCGACAGAGGAATATCAATATCGAATGGCAGAGAAACACTTAAAGAAATGCTCAACCTCATTAGCCATCAGGGAAATGCAAATCAAAACGACCCTGAAATTTCACCTTACACCCATCAGAATGGCCAAGATCAAAAACTCAAGTGACAACACATGCTGGAGAGGTTGTGGAGAAAGGGGAACCCTTCTCCACTGCTGGTGGGAATATAAACTGGTACAACCACTCTGAAAATCTATCTGGCGCTTTCTAAGACAATTAGGAAAAGTGCTTCCTCAAGACCCAGCTATACCACTGCTAGGTATATACCCAAACTTTGCTCAAGTACACAAAAGGGATACTTGCTCAACCATGTTTATAGCAGCTTTATTTGTAATAGCCAGAACCTGGAAACAACCCAGATGTCCATCAACGGAGGAATGAGTACAGAATTTGTGGTATTTTTACACAATGGAACACTACTCAGCAATCAAAAAGGAGGAAATCATGAAATTTGCAGGCAAATGGTGGGATCTAGAAAAGATCATTCTGAGTGAAATATCCCAGAAGGAGAAAGACAAACACGGTATATACTCACTTATATAGACCTACAAGATATGATAAACATAATGAAATATATACACCTAAATAGATAATCAAGAGAGCAGACATGGGGTAAGATGATCAATCCTCGTTTAGAAAGACAGTTGGGATGTGCATTGAACGTATGACAGGAGTCTACTGAGCGAATCTGAAAGACTCTAACTAGCAGTGTTTTCAAAGCAGATACAAAGACTCATGACCAAACCTTCGGCAGAGTACAGGGAATCATATGAAAGAAGAGGAGTTAGTATGATGGGGAAAGCATAGGAGCTCCACAAGGACCAAATATATCTGGGCACAGGGTCTTTCTCTGAGACTGACATTCAACCAAGGACCATGTATGGATATAACCTAGAACCTCTGCTCAGATGTAGCCTGTGGTAACTCAGTAACCAATTGGTTTCCCATAGTGAGGGGAACAAGGACTATTTCTAACAGGAACTCAATGACTGGCTCTTTGACCTCCCCACATCCCAAGGGAGGAGCAGTCCTGTTAGGCCACAGAGGAGGGCTTTGTAGCCAGTCCTGAAGATACCTGATAAAACAGGATCGGATGAATGAGGAGGAGGTCCCCCCCATCAGTGGACTTGGAAAGGGGCAGGGTGGAGATGAGGGAGGGAGGATGGGATTGGGAGGGAATGAGGGAGCGGGACACGGCTGGGATACAGTTAATAAAATAAAATTAAATTAAAAAAAAAAGAATTGTGTTGGTATTTTGATGGGAACTTCATTGAATCTGTAGATTGCTTTTGGCAGGATGGCCATTTTCACTGTGTTAATCCTACTGATCCATGAGCATGGGAGAACTTTCCTTCTTATGATATCTTCTTTGATTTTTTTCTTCAGAGACTTGAAGTTTTTGTTTGTTTGTTTGTTTTTTGGTTTTTTCAAACGGGTCTTTCAGTTGCTTGGTTAGAGTCACACCAAGGTATTTTATATTATTTGTGGTTGTTGTGGAAGGTGTTGTTTCCCTAATTTCTTTCTCAGCCCTTTTGCCTTTCCTATAAATGAAGGCTACTAAGTGAATTTGAGTTAACTTTGTATCCAGATACCGCTGTCCTGTCGGTTTTTATTAGCTGCAGGTGTTCTTAGGTAGAATTTTTGGGTTGCTCATGTATGCTATCGTATCATTTGCAAATAGTGATTAGTTTGACTTCTTCCTTTCCAATCTGTATCCCCTTGATCTCCTTCAGTTGTCTTGCTCTAGCTAGGACTTCAAGTACTATGTTGAGGAGAGCAGAGAGAGTGGGCAGCTTTGCCTTATCCCTGATTTCAGTGGGATTGAGTTAAGTTTCTCTTCATTTAGTTTGATGTTGGTTCTAGGCTTGCTGTATATTGCCTTTGCTATGTTTAGGTATGTGCGTTGTATCCCTGATCTTTCCAAGACATTAACCATAAGTGGGTGTTGGATTTTGTCAAATGCTTTTTTGGCATCTAAAGAGATGATCATGTGTTTTGTTTTGTTTTGTTTTGTTTTTCTCCTTCAGTCTGTTTGTATAGTGGATCACATTGATGGATTTCCGTATATTGAACCACCCATGCAGGCCTGGGATGAATCCTATTTGGTCATGGTAGATGATATATTTTATGTGTTCTTCGATTCATTAGTGAGTATTTTAGTGAGTATTTTTGCATCAATGTTCATAAGATAGATAGGTCTGAAGTTCTTTTTTTGTTGGGTCTGTGTGAGGTTTAGGTATCAAGCTAACTGTGGCTTCATAGAATGAGTTTGGTAATGTTCCTTCGGTTTGTATTTTGTGGAATAGTTTTAAGAGAATTGGAGTTAGCTCTTCTTTGAAAACTGATAGAATTCTGCATTGAAACTGTCTGGCCCTGGGCTTTTTGGGAAGGCAGACTGTTGATGACTGCTTCTATTTCCTTGGGGGATATAGGACTATTCAGTCTTTCTACTTGATCTTGACTTAATTTTGCTAAATGGAATCTATCATAAAAATTGTCCATTTCATTTAGATTTTCAAATTTTGTGGCATATGGGCTTTAGTAGTTAGCCCTAATGATTGTTTGGATTTCCTCAGTGTCTGTAGTTATGTCCCCTTTTTAATTTCTGATTTTGCTGAGGATAGTTTCTCTGTGCCTTTTAGTTAGTTTGGCTGAGGGTTTGTCTATCTTGTTGATTTTCTTAAAGAACCAGCTCTTGGTTTCATTGATTCTTTGAATAGTTGTATTTGATTCTAATTTATTGATTTCAGCCCTGAGTTTGATTATTTCAGCTGTCTGCTCCTCTTGGGTGTATCTGCTTCTTTTTCCCCCCAATGGCTTTCAGTTTGACCATTAAGTTGATTGTATGAGATGTTTCAAATTTCTTCTTAAAGCACTTAATGCTATGAATTTTCCTCTTAGCACTGCTTTCATTGTGTCCCATAAGTTTGGGTGTGTCGTGCCTTCATTTTCATTGAATTCTAGGAAGTCTTAATTAATTAATTTCTTCCTTAACCCAGCTATCACTGAGTAGCAAGTCTTTCAGTTTCCATGCATGTGTAGGCTTTTTGCTAATTCCGTTGCTGTTGAGGACCAGCTTTAGTCCATGATGGTCATATAGTGCCCTTCTGCATCTGTTTTGATTAATTTTGGTTTAAAGTGTATTTTATTAGATATTACAGTAGCTAAGCCAGCTTGTTTTCTGGGTCCATTTGCTTGAAAAACATTTTTCCAGCCCTTTACTCTGAGGTAGTGTTTATCTTTGTTGTAGAGGTGTGTTTTTGGATGCAGCAGAATGTTGGATCCTGTTTCTGCAACCATTCTGTTAGTCTGTGTCATTTTATTGCATAGTTGAGTCCATCACTTTCTTTAAGGTGGGAAATTTTTCTTCTATCATTTTCTTGAAAATATTTTCTAGACCTTGTAGCCTGGAATCTTCTTTTTTGTCCATTCTTATTATTGTTAGATTTTGTCTTTTCATGGTGTCCTTCATTTCTTGGATGTTTTGTGCCAGAACTCTTTCTGGTTTTATGACTTTTTTTTTTTTTTTTTGAGAGACGTATTGATTTCTTCAGTAGTGTCTTCAGGGCCCCAGATTCTCTCTCCTCCATATTTTGAATTTTATTGGTGATGCCTACTCTGTGGTTTCTGATGTCTTTGCTAGGTTTTCAATCTCCAGTAGTTTCACTCTGTATGTTTTCTTTATCGATTCTAATTCTGTTTTCATGTCTTGCACCATTTCCTTCATCTGTTTGTTTTTGGATTCCTGTATTTCCATGATGGCCTCTATGTTTTTGTTCATTTCCTCTCTATATGCCGCTATATGTTCCTCTATATGCTCTTCTATTTGTGCCTCTATATGTTTGGCTGTATTTTCCTGTATTTCTTTGAGAGCTTTTTGAGAGCTTTGTTCATTTCCTCTTTATGTGCCTCTAATGACTGGATAACCATAGATTTAAAGTCATTTTTCTGTATTTCTAATGAATTGAAATATCCATTGATTTTGGGGATTGCTGGTGGAGCCATGATGTCTCGATTTTTGTTGGATGTGTTCTTATGCCAACCAATGACCATCTGCTTATCCTTCACTGTTTGTCTGTTCCTGGAGTCTGTACTACAGACTGGGTCTGTCTTTCTTTGGTGTCTGGAGTATTCTTCAGGAAGTTGAGAGAGGTCCACTGGTTTGATAGTAGATGTTGGTGTTTTAGCTGTAGCTAATGAAGAAAGGTCACAGGTGCACGTACACAAGTGTGGAAGTGTGTGTGGAAGTGTGCCTTGGAGAACTGGGTGCTTGTAAGTGTAGATGCCTGGAACTGTGGAACATAAGCACAGGTGGGATTGCTGGTGTGTTGTGGAGGTGCATTGAATGCCTCAGTGGCCCACAGGCCTGTGGTGTTTTCCTCCAGGCACTCATATCTGTCTGGGTTGCACCATTTTAGTTCCAGAAATTGTTTGCCTGGACTCCACTGGGAGACCCACAGAACAGGGGCTTCAATGTTGAGAATGCTATCCCAAGGATCTCTATGTTGCCCACAGTGGGGGTGTGGGTGAGAAAGATCCAATGTCTGGCCGCTAGCATAGAGGGACCCTGGCTCTGGGGCTCTGCACACACTCATTTGACGTCATACTCACTCACTAGCAGGCCTATGCAGAAAGCACAGGGGTATACCCTCTTCCCCTTTCTCTACTCTCAGACTTGGGCCCTACGGGGCAATTGTAAGTGTTGGAGATCAGACAGTGGTGTCTGGTATTTGGTAGCTGTGCAGGGAGGCCCCATAGTTGGGGCTGTGTCTGCCTTCTCATTCTCGGAGAATGGAGACTGGTGCTTGGGGCAGTGGCAGCCCTCTACAGCACCAAGGAGGGATTCCAGTACTTGGGGCCACCTCCACTGTCTCAGTCACTGAGCAGGGAGGCCCATACAGCTGAGCCTCTGCCATCTCAGTTACTGAGCAGGAAGGCTTGTGCTTGGGGCAGTGGCAACCCCCACAGCAGCGGAACAGGGAAGCCTGTGCCTGGATACAAACTGTCCCAGCTCACGGGTTGTCTCCTCTAGCTCAGGAATCCTCAATATATATGTTCTGGCTTCAGCTGCCCCTCCACTCACTCACCAGTTTGAGAGTTTCTGATCATACCCTTCAGATATGGTGCACGCTGGTTGCCCCTATCTTGGAGCCCTCTTTATTGAGTATTTTTGCATGAATGTTCATAAAGGAAATTGGTCTGAAATTCTCTTTCTTTATTGAGTCTTTGTGTGGTTTAGGTATCAGGGTGACTGTGGCCTCACAGAATGAATTTGGGAGTGTTCCTTTTGTTTCTATTTTTGTAGAATAATTTGAGGAGTATTGGTATTACCTCTAATTTAAAATATGGTAGAATTCTACATTAAAACCATCTGGTCCTGGGCTTTTGAGGGGGAGGTTGGAACATTTTAATGACTACTTATTTCTTTAGAGATTATAGGTCTATTTAAATTGTTTGCCTGATCTTGATTTAGCTTTGATAAATCAAAATTGTATCTATCAAAAAAATTATCCATTTCATTTAGATTTTCCATGTCTGTGGAGCACAGGGTTTTGAAGTAAGAACTAATGATTTTTTTTTTATTTGCTTGGTGTCTGTTGTTATGTCTCCCTTTTCATTTCTGATTTGTTAATTTGGATACTGTCTCTCTTTGATTTTTAGTTTGGCTAAGGTTTTGTCTTTTTTATTGATTACTATCTTGTTGATTTTTCTCAAAGAATCACTTCTTGGTTTCATTGATTCTTTGTGTTGTTTTCTTTGGTTCTAATTTATTGATTTCAGCCCTGAGTTTGATTATTTCCTGCCATTTTTCTTGGGTGTGTTTGCTTCTTTTTGTTCTATAGCTGTTACATTATTACTGTGAGATCTCTCCAATTTTCTTCATGAAAGCACTTAGTGCTATGAACTTTACTCAACACTGCTTTCATTGTGTCCCATAAGACTGAGTTAGTTGTGCATTCATCTTCACTGAGTTCCAGACACCTTTAATTTCTTTATTTCTTCCTTGACCAGTAGTCAATGAGAGTTGTTAAGTTTCTGTGAGTTTGTAGGCTTTCTATGTTTTGTTTTGTCTAGCTTTAATCCATGGTGGTGTGATAAGATACAGGGGTTTATTTCAACTTTCTTGTTTGTGTTGAGACTTGCTGTGTGACTGTGAAGGTTCTGTGAGGTGCTGAGAAGAAGGTATATTCTTGTGTGTGTGTGTGTGTGTGTGTGTGTGTGTGTGTGTGTGTGTGAAATGTTTGGTTGCTCTCTGTTAGGCCCACTTAGTTCATAACATTTGTTAATTTCATTATTTCTTCATTAGTTTCTGTCAGTATGACCTATCCATTGATGAGAGTGGGGTGTTGAAGTCTCCCATTATTTAATATGTGGAGCTTGACATGTGATTTAAACTTTAGTAATCCTTCTATTATGAATGTGGGTGCCCTTGCATTTGGGGGATACATGTTCAGAATTGAGACATCACCTTGCTGGATTTTTCGTTTGATGAGTATGAGATGTCCTTCCCAATCACTTTTGATTAATTTTGGTTGAAAATCTATTTTATTAGAAAATAAAAGGGCTACTGTAACTTGCTTCTTGGCTCTGTTTGCTCAGAAACACTTTTCTTTGATGCAATGTCTATTTTTGTTGCTGAGGCATATTTCCTGAATGCGGCAGAGTGGTGGATCCTGTTTTCACACCCATTCTATTAGCCTGTGTCTTTTTATTGTGGAATTGAGTTCATTGATGTTGAGAGATATTAATGACCAAATGACCAATGATTATTAATTCTTGTTATTTTATGTTGTTAGTCGTTGAGTGTGTATGTGGTTTTGCTTCTGTAAAGTTATATATTTCCTGTAATTTTGGGGGTGTAGTTAGCTTTCCTGGATTGTAATTGTCCTTCTAGTAGCTTCTGTAGGGCTGGTTTATCCATAGATAGTATTTAAACTTGGTTTTGTCTTGGAATATCTTGTTTTCTCCATTTATGATGATTGAAAGTTTTGCTGAGTATAGTAGTCTGGGCTGGCATCTGTGGTCTCCTAGAGAGTACAAGAAATCTGCTCAAGTCCCTTTGGATTTTAAAGTCTCTGTTGAGAAGTTGGGTATAATTCTAATAGGTCTGCCTTTATCTATTATTTGGCCTTTTCCCTTGTGGCTTTTAATACTCTTTTGTTGCAGTTATTTTTTTTTAATATCTGTGTTTGTTTCTCTTAGTTTTCCTCTTAACCTGACTGTCACATAATTAATTGAGACTGCTTTACATTTGTTTAATAGCAAGCTTCACAATACAATAACTGAGCAGACGTTATTCTATTTTTAACCCGTTAAGCTAATTGTTTTCCTCCCATCTTACATCCCAGTGATACCTGTACTTTATAGCTTTCTTATTCTAGCTCTTCTCTCCTGATCTTTCCTGGACCTCTGCCAGTGGCTGAATTCCCTGACTGAGTCCCTTACTTACTCTTCTAACTCTTCCCCCTGGGTAGAAGGATGTCTAGCCCTATTTTCTACCCTGCTCAGCAACTGGCTGTAAGCTGCTTTATTGACATAGCAGGAGACCATTGAGGAGCAGCATTTATAAAATATTAAGACAGGAGATTGTCATAACAAGAATTGTAACCAGGTATGGAGGATACAGAGATCAGCATTTGAATTACACAATAACTTTATGCCTACATTCTTTCTTCCTTCTATACATTTAGTGTTTTGATTATTATGTGGTAGGTGGATATTCTTTTCTGGTTCAATCTATTTTGTGTTCTGTAAGGTTCTTGTACATTTATAGGCATCTCTTAGATAAATTTAGGTTAGAAAAATTTTCTTCTGTGATATTGTTGAAAAAATTTTCTAGGCCATTGAGCTGAGGAGCTGGGAATCTTCTCCTTCTATTCATATTTATTTTTTGTTTTGATTTGTTTGATTTTTTTATAATTTTTATTTTTTCTATTAATCACAGATTATTTCATCCCAGCCATAGCCCCCTCCCTCCTTCCCTCCCAAACCCTCCTCTCCTTCATCTCCTCCTTGCTCCTTTCCAAGTCCTCTGATAAGGGAGGTCCTCTTCCCCTTCCATCTGACCCTAACTTATCAGGTATCTTCAGGACTGGCTGCAATGTCCCCCTCTGTGGCCTAGCAAGGCTGCTCCTCCCTCGGGGGTTGGAAGAGGTCAAAGAGCCAGCCATTGAGTTCATGTCAGAAATAGTCCATGTTCCCCTTACTAGGACACCCACTTGGATACTGAGCTACCATGGGCTACATATGAGCACGGGTTCTAGGTTATAACCATACATAGTCCTTGGTTGGAAATACAGTCTCATAAAAGACCCCTGTGCCCAGATATATTAGTTCTTGTGGAGCTCCTGTCCTCTCCAGGTCATACTAATTTCCCCTTTTTTCATATGATTCCTTGCACTCTACCGAAGGTTTGGTTTGTTTGATTTTTTGAGACAGAGTTTCTTTATGTCCTGGACTCACTTTGTAGACCAAGCTGGTCTCAATTTCTCAGAGATCCACCTGCCTCTGTCTCCCCATGTGCTGGGAGTACAGGCGTGTACCGTCATGCCCAGCTGACCTGTAGCCATCCGTTTGTACCTGGTGCTGGCAGGCCTCTGGGAATGTAGATAGAGTTGTGGGCCAGAAAATGGAGTGCATGGAAGTGAGTGCATGTTATCTCTGTTGGGTGTGCATTTGGGAGACTTGTCCTGCAGGGAATTGGGGGGGGGGTAGGTGTCTAACCTGGCTGTCCTTGGTACCACCAGGCCTCCAGGAATGTGCACAGAGCTTCATGTGAGAAAGTGGAGCACACAGTGGACAGGACACAGTTCACAGCTGCTGGCCTTGACCTGGGGGTAAGGATGGGGGTGGGGACCCATCAGGCACAGTATTGGAAGAAGGGTTCTCACCTGGCTGTCACTGGTGCCAGCAGGCCTCAGGAATGCAGGCAGAGCTTTGAGCCAGGAAATAGAGTGCACAGGAGACAGGACATAGCTCACAGCTGCTGAGCTTGTCCCAGGAGGACACTTATATTGAGTTCTGTCAGTTTCTGTCAGTTCTAACATTTGAATTTGATTATTATAGATTCCAATTACTAGGTTAAATTTCTTCCTTTTGTGTAGTTTATCCATGTTTCCGCTATTACTCAAAATTTTAATTCTTAGGCATTTTTTATGACAATATAACGTATATACACATTTATTTACTTATTTTAATAGGGTGGAGTGGGGGAAGTATTTGCTCTAGAGTGGAGTTGGGGAACTATGTGTTCTGGAATAGGTATGGAGACCAGAAAACAATTTTTAGGAGTTGGCTCTCCCACCTTGAGTGTTCTGGGGATGACACTGAGCTCTTTGGGCTTGGTGTGAAAATTGTCTTTATCCTCTGAACTATTATGCTGGACCCTGATTCTATTTTAACCTTTAAAAGTGTCTGTAGACCATTTTCTACATATGTTACACCCGTTTTCCTAGGTCGCTTGTTCTATTTTTCTTTTGTTCTCCCTCCATTCCTACCTTCTTCATTGTGTGTGTTCGTGTGTATAGACTTCATCCCTCTCCTCACCTTGCTGATGAAGGGATACACTCGCCCCACCCCCAGTCCTACTTTCTTTCTCCACAGCATTTGTTGTCTAACTTGCTTTCTCTTATTTCAAGTTTTCTCCTCTTTCTGGTATTGAATAGACCAGATGAGATAAGCCCAACATATCAACTGCAAGGCCATGGAAATCTTTAAAATTATAGCAAATATTCTACATTTAGTTAATATAAAGTGCTAAACTATTTAACATGTTTTTTTTTTAACTTGGTGTTTAATAATTTAAAATGCCTCCAGACAGGTTTTTTTTTTTTTTTTTTCACTGTGTAGCTCTGGCTGTCCTGGAAGTAACTCTGTAGACCAGACTGGCCTCAAACTCAGGATCTACTTGCCTCTGCCTCCTGAGTGCTAGGATTAAAGGTCTGTACCACCACTGTCTGGCTTAAAAGATCTCTTATTATCACTTTCAAAAATAAAAATCTATTCAAACAACTCACCTGGTAGTCAAGAGTCCTTTTCAGTTAGGGGTTAGGGGTCACTATTGTCTTACTTTCAGTCACTGTTGCTGTAATATAACACCATGACCAAAACAACTTAGAGAGGGAAGGGTTTATTTATCTTACAGTTCCACATTGTAGTCCAACACTGAAGAAAGTCAAAACAGGGCAAGAACTTAGGAGGCAGGAGCTGATGCAGAGGTTATAAAGGGGTGTTACTGATTGGATTGCTCCCCATGGTTTAGTTTAAAATGCTTTCTTATAAAATCCAGGACCACCATCCCCAGGATAGCAACACCCACAAAGGGCTGGGCATGTTCTCTTCAATCACTAATTAAGAAAATGCCCTATATGCTTATATACAGTCCAATCTTATGGAGGAATATCCTCAGTCGAGGATTCTCTTCTCAAATTATCTTAGCTTGAAGCAATTTGATATAAAACTAGACAGAACAACTATAACTATCTCCTCATTTTAGCATACTTGCCATGTTAAGGGCATTGTCTCTAGATAGAGTCATATTCTGAGTATAATAGGGGCTGTGACATTAACAAAAGATATTCTATTTTTGAGGAAGGACAATATGGGTGCAATCTAGCATCTAACACAGAAAATTCAGAGCACAAGAAATTTGAAAACACTCTTGACCTGTACATCACCACAAAAAGCAAACTGGAAATCTTTTGCTTCATTTGTCTTTACATTTATTTAATTATGCATGTTTGCCGATGTACAAGAATGGCAAGGTATTCAAGTGGAGGTCAGAGGACAATATGGGGGAGCCAGCTCTCTTTCAACTCTCTGGGTTCCGAAAACTGAACTCAAGTTGTCAGGCTTGGTGTTACCCGCTGATTCATCTTGATAGCCCTGATAAATCATAACTCTAACTGGCTGGGTTCCCTCCTCAATCTGACTTCAAAGTGCTTCCCTCCCCAAATTGCCTGTTCCCATATATTAGAAGGCCAAATGACATGATTTCGAGACTTCTATTTTTCCTCGACTGTCCATTCTCCTTTTTTCTTGAGCAATATAAGAAGTCCCTAGGATTCAGCGAGGAAGCTGGCTCTCCAGAACAGGAACACCATTTCCCATCATCCTTCACAGCTTGCAACTATTTGCAGTCCTATAAATAATATGTGTCTGATACCTGGAACTTACAGTTACTTCCTTTTTGCTTCTGCCTTTCCTAGGGGCTTAACTACTATATGGCGATGTACTAATTTTCATTATATGGGACAAGAATGATGGAATCACAAGAAGGAACACAGGTCTTTTTAGAAGATATTCCTGAGCTAAAGTCTACATACTCTCCATTTGACTTGTTGCTCAAGAGACAGAAGTTCTCTGTTGTCCAGGTCTTTATTCTAACAGTTTCACCTGTACCCAGTGTGCTGTCCTTCACTGATTTCCCCAGAAAGCAATGCACTATATATTTGGGGCCTTAGCTTGTCTTCAGCAGTCTGCCAAACCAAGTTGACTAGTGCCCAAAAAGAACAGAGAGGTAGTCATCACTGTAACGGTGATCCTGTCCTCCTACCTCTCTTGCTTCTCTCTTGCTATGAGGTAAACCCTTGGTTTGCCTTTCCACGGGCGTTTAATGCAGAAAATGCTTGCTGTCTGAGTTTGTCTGTTCTCACTGGACACTGGTCATTGTGGGTTTCTTATCACAGTTAATATGTCATTTTGGGTATTACCTACTATAAAAACCTGTCTGACTTGTGGGATGGGATGAGGTCCTCTTCCTCCAAGCACTTTTCAAAATCACCACAATTTCAGTTTATCTCTCTTTTTGAAAACTTTATTGATTCTTTGTGAATCTCACATTAAGCACTCCAATCCCACTCATCTCCATATCCCTCCATATCTACCTTCTGCGACCTCTCCACAAAAAGAAAACAAACAAATGAAAACAACAACAACAGCAAAGAAAATAAAACATCTTGCCAGGGCAGCTGTGGTGTGTCGCAGCGTGTCCCACAGTATACCATTTTGCTCAAACAGCCTTAATTACAAATGTTCTTTGTGATGAGTCACTGCTCTCCTTCGAGGCCTCTGGCTTCTGCTACAACACCAATACTAGACCCTCAACAGGACCACTCTCAGATATCCTGTTGTAGCCCTGTGTGGTGGAGGCCTTGCAGCTTTGGTTCTATGACCAACAGTACATAGATGGGAGAACTTCCAGGCCTGGGGGTGGGGGGAGGTAGCTGAGTTGCTCAGCCTGGAAGTTCTCCCATGCACACACCATCCATCAGGGCCAGCTCTACTGTGCTGCTCAGGTGAGGTGCAGGGCACCTCTCTGGAGTCCTTCAGCTGATGAGGGGTGGACCAGCTCACCTGCTCTCATGCCCTTGCAGCCAGCTTTCCGAAGCTGCCCAGGAGAGAGGCAGGACAATCTTTGCACAGCCCTCAGACATCAGCATGACCCCAAGCAACAACCCAGACCAGGGACTTCTGTATAACCTTTCATGGTAACATGGGCCATGGACATTGGGACAGACCCCTGCTTCTACAATGCCAAGGACCCAGACATGGCCCTTGGTGGCAACCCAGGGCCAGGAACAGGTGGCATCGCAGGTTACTCACATCAGGCTGTTCCTCACTACTCTCTGGTCTCCAGTTCTGCCTCCCTTCATTGTGCCCACGCGATTCTGCTTCTCTTTCCCTTCCATCTCTCTACCACATACTTGCTCATCTTAGTGGCAACTGGAACATGTAGGTATCTTCCAAGTAGTGCCAGGCATGGTTGTCCTTAGTGTGCTCTGCCTTGCCTGCACTGGTCATGTGGTGGTGGCAATGGAACCCTGGTCTTCTGGAGGAGCATCTAGTGCTTTTAACTGCTGAGCCATATCTTCAGGCCCACTCTTCAGTGTTTTTTGAAATAGAATCTCTTGAACATTTACTTCCCCTGCATCTACCTCGTGAGTGCTGAAATTGTAGAAGTGTTCCAACATGCCTAGAGTGGTGAAGCTGGAAACCAGGGCTTTCTATATATTCAGCAGGCACTATACCAACTGTACTACAGCCCTGAAAACATAGCTATGTTAGGATTGCCAAGGCTGGCTGTAACAATGGGAACATTCCAAGAGTAACTCTTTGAAGAACTCTGAAGCAAAGTCCTCATCATTTATCTCTTTGACTTACCCAGTTCAGTATGCATGCAGGTACATACTCCCATATGTAGAGAATAGAGAGGGATATCACAGCTCTGCATCTATTGTCCTCTACATTATTCCCTGGCAACAGGATCTCTCACTGAAGTTAGAGCTATGCTGGCCGCCAGTAAACCTCAATAATCCTTCTGGAATCACAACACCTCCCATAGCACTGGAATTATAGCCGTTGAATGCAAGCACACCTAGCTTTTAAACATGAGTTCTGGGGATTCGATCTCAATCCCTTGCTTGCACAACAAGCAGCTTCACCCGCTTGAGCCATCTTCCCAGCCAACAATCTTTGTTTTTACAAAAGTGATACATGTTGCATTGTAATGTTATGTCACTTTGTTCTAAAGAGCAAGACCCCAGTTCTTCCACATATGTGCCATTAACTTTTAATTTTTTTCTCATGGTAAGTTGTTTGTTGTAAAATAATTTACAGATTCCTTGCTGTTTCTGTAACTCAGTGAACCACATTTCTTCTGACAAAGACACCAATCAGTCAAAATTAGCTTGCTGAATTTTCCTTCTTTGCCTCTTGTTTGAGGATGCCACTTGACTTTCATTAATCCAGCAGTGTCTGTAGAGGTAATTTCAAATAACTACTGTGTGATGACATTCTGTGGGTGTGGTTGACCATTGACATCAATTTGTTAATCCTATCATAAGCATTCTTGCTGGTGGTATTATCCATAGCCATCACCCTGGCAGTCTACTAGCTGCCGGCAGACTCCTTCAGGGAGTAGTAGCACATGACGTCATACAGATTGTATTTCTGACAATTCTATAGCACATCAGCTCCTCCTCCATACCGCAATAGAGTTATACCACAATGTAAAGGTATCATCCTGAGATAATGAAAACACATTCACCACTGACCCAATGAATATGCTACGATTACTTTCCCCTTAGTTTTCAGTGACAATTCTTCAAGGAACTCATGATTATGTAATTATTTTTCACTTGTATATTGTGATCCATTTATCATCTCACTATTCCATAGGTGATAAGTAAACTTGGGGACAATATGGCTTGGATGGTTTCTATGCTTTGAGTGTCACAAGTTCTAAGACATGATAGCTGCGTTTATTTTGGGGTATGGGGATGGATTTGCTTTCATGCCTGTTCAGTTGTTCACCAAAGTCACTACCTTACCTTTATAGGACACACAGAGAGAGAGAGGTCTTCATTTCCTCACTGGCTGTCAGCAAAGAAGCCAGGCTTGATTCCTTCTCTCCTCCTCACAATTTTCATGTCACCTCTCCCTCCAGAAAATTGGAGTGGTTTGATGGCTGTGACTTGCTTTCATATTTCATGTCCTCTGACATTTCCTTTATTCTCCTGTTTTTCTGTAGCTCTCTACAGTCAAGAAAAAGTCTCAGATTAGAATTGGCCTGCTCAGTTTCCTCAGGATTAGTCTCCTGATCTTGAGGTCTATAAACTGTTAAATTTTCAAAAGTCCTTGCTACACAATGGCATGTTCACAGAATCTAGAGACTACAGCCTAGATATCTTTGGTGGCCATTCTGACTACAAAAGATGCATTCAAGAAAATGAGTGTGTTCTAGGCAAAAGTTTAGAAGCATGCAAAAAACATGAAATTCTGGACAGTTCACAATGATGGCAGCATGAATAAAACTTGGGTTGGTGTGGCAGGCATGGGTAGTAATGAATGCTCACTATTTCAGCTTTCCTGTTTTCTTGGTTTGCTTGTCTCTCTTGGTATCCTTTGGGTACACTACATCAGAATGTTGTATCACAGCCTTGTCATAAGCTGGTTAAAGTGTGTGTCCTTCCAATCTGAATTCCTTCTGTTCGGTCCTGTTCTCCAACACAGCCTGCTTTGCTGCCAGCCATGAGCCTTTTCCCTTTACAGTCATCTCACTGCTCATTGTACTGGTAAGAAAAAAATCTTTGCAACTGTAGAATTTGCCATCTGGAAGGCCATATGTAATCCCATAAATCCTACTCTAATTGTCTCACAGCATTGCTTTCTTCATGTCATCATGCTGTTCAATGGATCCTGATGTCTTTCCTTAAACTCTGGAACTCAAATCAAATGTGTATGTGTGCATGCGTGTACATGCATGTGCATGTACATATGGCAGCCAAAGGAAGACATCATTCTTCCTCTAACTTATTCCCTTAAGACCCTTGAAACAGGGTTTCTCACTGAACCCACTGTTCTTAGCTAGGCTGGTGGACAGCAAGGTATCTCCCTCTCACCCTCAGTTCTTGGGTGGAAGGCACTCACATAGCCATACCTGCTGTTTTACATAGGTGCTAAGTCAAATTTTCATACTTGAACAACAAAACTTTTACACACAGAGGCATCTCAACTCCAACCCTTCAAATCAAATTTCTGCCTTTCTTTCTGCCTTCCTTCTTTTTTCTTTCTTTTCTTTCTGTCTGTCTTTCTCTCTTTCTTTTTACTTCTCTTCCTCCTGTTCTTCTTCCTCTGCTTACTCTTCTTCCTTCTTTCCTCCTCCTCTTCTTCCTCCTTCTTGACAGGGTTTCACTGCATAGCTCTGCCTGACTTGAAACTCAAAACTCACGGGGATTGCTGCCTCCTGACTGAGACGATTAAAGGCTTGGGGAACACCACGCCCAGGATCAAACCAAGTTTTTAAGCCCATGCCTAAGGGCCAAGTGTGAATCCACCAAGCCATGCCAATCTTCTCACACACTCTGTCCTAGGCGTCTGTAACCCTTCTTTGCTTTTCCACCCACCATACAGAGTGTATTTATTGCCCATGTCATGCTGGTTTCTTCCTCCTGTGTCAATCAAAACGTCCCATTCTTTTTCATTTTGTGTGTACACACTGTCTAGCTTTTCAGTCAGAAGACAAATCACAGTCTCCATGAATATTTCCTCAGGACTCCAACTCACAATGTTCCTTTGTTTCACTTTACTTTTTTTTAAAGTTTATAAAACTTTTCTATTTATAAAACAAAGTATTTCTGTGTGCTCAAACTAACTTTGAATTCACCATTCTCCCACCATAGCCTCCTCATGAGTGGTGGAATTATTGGTGTGTGCCTCTACAGCAGACCTTTGTTTTACTTCCTGTCTTTCTAGAGCTTAAGATCCTGGTCTTTAACACACTAACAATTTCTTCTTCTCCTTTTTCTTCTTCTTCTTCTTCTTCTTCTTCTTCTTCTTCTTCTTCTTCTTCTTCTTCTTCTTCTTCCTCTTCTTCTTTTTCTTTTTCTTCTTATGTGCTGCTTCTTCTTCTTTTTTTAATAAGGCACAGAAAGTTATTTTTTATCATTCTCTCATATATATGTGTGTGTTTATAATACAACCCAACTACTATTTCCCCTCTCCAGCCTTTCCCTAGCCTTTCCCCCACACCTCTCCTCTTCCCTAGCTCCACCTCCCTCCACCCCCCCTCAGGAAAGAACAGGCCTTCCAGGGACATGATGGCATATCAAGCTACGATAAGACCAGGCACATACCATAGATTACATCAAAGCCGGACAAGGCAACCCTGTAGCAGAAGTGTCCCACAAGCAGGCCAAAGACTCAGAGACAGCCACCCCACCCCCACTTCCACTGTAAGGAATCCCACAAGAACACCAAGATACTCAGCCATAACATATATGCAAAGGACCTAGGTCAGACCAATCAGGCATCCAGATCTCTGGGAGTCCCCAGGAATTTGGGTCAGTTGAGTCTGTAGGCTATGTTCTCCTGGTATCCTGAACTTCTCTGGTTTCTCCAATCCTTTCCTCTCCTCCTCCATAAGACTCCCAGAGCTCTGCCTAATATTTGGATATGGTTCTGTGCATCTGTTCCCTTCAGTTGCTGGCTGAAGTCTCTCTGGTCTCTCTGATGATGACTATGCTAGGCTGTGTTCCTAGAACACGCTACAGGTAGGACAAACCGTAGGTCAAAAGTTTTGTGGCTGGGTTGGTGTCCTATTTCCTCCACTTGAGGCCTTACCTGGTTATAGAGGATGGCCAGTTCAGGCTCCAAGTCGCTCATTACTAGAAGTCTTTGCTAGGGTTACTCCATGGAATTTTCATTGCACTGGGTTTCTACCTTGTCCCTGAAATGCTTCCCAATTCTAGTCTCTTCTCCCAATGTTTTCTCTTTCCTTCCCCTTCTACACCTTATCCTTCCTGTTCCCTGGGACACAGCAACCTCTTTTCATGTCTCCCTTTATTATGATTTTTCTTTGTAGTTGAATCATAGAGCCTCTTTCATCTTTCCAACTGCATTATAAGCTATTTGAAGACAGACCTCATGTCCTACTAGATATTTGATAAACTTTTCTTTTACGTTTTTTTATAGTCAAGAGGTTTATTGGCTCATAGCCTGCACTGATAAGGACAGAAAGCTCAGAGACAGGTCTGCAAGCCCACAGCCCTGTGTGTGAAAGGCTGGGAGGGAACTCATCTTTGAAAGGCTTACCCCAGTGTGAGTCTCCACCCTGTACCTATACCTCTGGGCTCACCACCTTGGATCACAAAGTTCCTGATGGACCTGTGAAAGATGGTACCTTCATAATACTGTTTCTTGCAGAGCTTGATAAAGTTTTCACAGGTTTTTGGTGTCAAGTCACAGTGCAGCTCTAGGTTAAGGTCACCCTTGTTGGTGTATAGCATCATATTGTTCTTCCCTCATAAACTGGTAGCACAGTACATATTCATCAATGACAGGTGCTTCATTTGTGGTCTCAGATACCATGACAGTAGAGATGAGGGATACACTGCCCTTCCCTTTGGAGTAATGGACAGCATTGAATTGGTCCACCTTCCTTTTCTTAGGTGCCTTCATGGTGGCTCCTAAAATCTCATCTTCTGTGAACTTTTGTAGAGCTCCTGTAGCATCCCCCAGCTTTCATCATTTTTGTTTTCCAAATACTAAGATGGCTCTTGTTTGGGCTTTTCTTCATCTGGATCTATTATTTTCATGTTACTCTTCACATGGACAAAAACAGAAACAAAGTTTTCCAAATTGATGGAGTCCTGCAGTATAATGATATCTTGCCTGGAAAAGGGCTCATCAGTTAACAGGTTCCTCAAGTTCTTGGCCTTGATGTTTAGCTGCTCCACTGCCTCACAGGTATAGACATTGCCAGTTGTCCTGGCGGCCACAATATGGGTGTTGTCAGTGAACACAGAGTACACACTGGACAGCAGTACTGCCTTCACTGTTCTTTGCTAAGTTCAGCTTGATCAGGGACTTCCCATCAAGTTTCTCTCCATTTCTGGGATTAGTCCCATACTACTTAAGCTATGCAACAATGTTCAGCAAGTCAAAGATAACACCTTCTGAGGTGCAGACTGTGTAGATAAAAGACTGTGGAGAGAGACTGCAGTGGTCAAAAGGGAAAACTTGTCTGTGTGGTATCTGGTTTCCTGCCACCATAGAAGTGAGTACACGTAACCCAAGTGATGTGCAACTTGTCCTCCTAGTGCTGTCACTTCCCTATGGTGTCAAAGAACCTATAATCACCACAGCCGACTCTCAGACTCTGGCAGCTCCACATTCTCAACTGCTTCCAGAGCTTGACTGCTTTATAAGCTTTTCAACTTCTATCCATTCTATTTCCAACCTAGAGAAATATAAATGATATATGTATATTTCTCTTTCACCCATAAATCAGTAATCTGAGCTGAAAATAAAGCATAGGGAACTGTCCCATGCTATCATTTTGGCACAGGTTATGAAATATGTACATGTGGCTCGGAAATTTTTACCAATCCATTCATATATATCTTCAAGCCAATGAATGTATGTACTTATCCTCACTTTTTTCTAGCTTTCCCACAGGCCAAAGTTTTGTCATTTGGCCAAGCACACAGATGATTTATGAGCAGTGGTGTTGTTTCATCGAACGCTTGCATACTCTTCACAAGGCAATGAGAGGAGAAGAAACCTACTCTTTGAAGAATCTGTCAAACTCTTCCCTATGACATTTTACAAATAAGAAACTAAATATTTCACAACTCGTTCTGTTGAAAGAGCATAGTCAGTTTAGAGCCAAATAATGGTCTCCTAAAGGTTCCAACTAAAAGGCTTTGGAGACTCCAAAACATGAGTCTTTCTTTGATTCTAGGCAGAAAACTATTACTGGAAATGCTGACAATTGATAAGTTTGAGACATATAGTCTTATTCAATTTCTCCAAAATGAGAATGGTGGTTTTAACAGTAAATTGATAGTGTAAGTAAATCTAGCACTTGAAAGAATTTAATTAAATTCCACCCATCTTTAGTGTAAACACCAGACAGAATCTATCCTTCTGGTAAAGACAGGTAATGGAATTTCCCCATGGCAAATGGCTGTTGCACTGGACCAGCTCCTGCTGAAAAGGAAGAAATGATATCCATGCAAGATAGCCTGTAGTCAACAAGAGATAAAGACTCTCCAATTCTGTGCGGCAAATTAATCACAAAAGGGCACTAACATGTCAGCCTCCTAGTAGCACTGAGCATCCATTCCCTTGAGCTTGAACACAATAGCCCACAAGCTCCACAGCAAAAGAAAAGTCTGCAGTCTTACCAGAATGGCAAATAATATTGTGCTTGGAGCCACAAAGTAGTGGTAAAGGAATGTCAACATGGAAATTACAGAATTAATGTTTTTAATTAATTTTTTTATTTTATGTGCATTGGTGTTTTGCCTGCATGTATGTCTGTGTGACAGTGTCAGCTCTTGGAGTTCCAGACCAAGAACTATATGGGTGAACTATATGGGTGTTGGGAATTAAACCCGGGTCGTCTGGAAGAACAGCCAGTGCTCTTAACCACTCAGCATCTCTCCAGCCTCCAGAATTTATTTTAAAACATTTCTAAATAACACTAACATTTAGTGGGTTAACAATGGATTCAGAACTCTAGAAGCGTGGCTGCTAAATTGAATATGTTTTCTAACACTTTTTTTTTTCTAACAAAAAAAGTTCACACAGAAACCCTTTACCAATATACAATGGATGGCACAACCCTGAAGTTGCAATATTCAGCAACATGGCTTTCACATGGAAAATATTTGAAAACAGTTTCAGAAACTCACATGTAAGTGAAAACATTTCCAGCTAAGGATGGGTTGAATTGGATAAGATTTTTAGGGAGGAGAAGCAAGGCAGATGGAAAGGTGGTCTGCATCTAAATAAAGTTATGAAGGAAAACAAAATGGTCCCATCATATACGCTGTGCCTCTTCCTTTCCCCCAAATTATGTCTGCAATGCCACATGCAGCGATGTAAAGTTGGCTGCATCCTCCAACTTCTTTGCTTCCATGACCTTCCCTCTGCTGGAAATAACCCGTAGCTCCTTGCTTCCTGTCTGCCTGAGAGTCTTCCCTTTCATTCAGTGGGGACCTTCCCTATGAACTTTCTCCATGGTCTTGGATGGGGGTTCAAGAAGGACATTGAGACAGCTTGTTATGGGGTATGTAGTTTAATAGAAGAGTTATCAGTGTCATGAGGAGAAAGACAATAATACGGTGGAGGCTCTGAGGACAATCGGGACTTGAGCCCCAGTGGCTCTAGACTCCCCACTAGAAACTCTTCTAATGTCAATAATTACAGCCTGAACTTTTTCATCACATCTGTGTATGTTTATTTCCCTTGCATAGTTATATGTTTCTTGAGGGCAGGAGCATGCATTTTTATTCCCTTATGTATCTTTATCACTTAGCTCAAGAACAACAAATAATGGTACTGCAACAAATCTTCACTAAGTGAAAGAAATAATCCATTATGTTTAGTTCAAGGAACAAAACGAATGTGATGTTAAATCTGTGTACCTGAAAGTGATTGCTTTATAATTTTAGTCATCTTACTGATCATCTTCAGTCCAGCAGCCACATATTTTATTTGCCTTTTGAAACAGTATGTTTACCTCTGTTTTGACTACCATGATCCATGATTCTTTCTGCCTTTCTTTAAAAAAAAATAGTTTTGCCAGGCAGTGGTGGCACATGCCTTTAACCCCAGCACTCAAGAGGAAGAGGCAGAGGACTCTATGAGTTCCTGGCCAGCCTGGCCTACAGAGTGAGCTCCGGGACAGAAAACCCTGTCTTAGAAAACTAAAACAAAAAAAATTATTTTAAAAATAAAGAAGAAAAATAAAGAAAGGGAAAAGAAATAAGAAATACTAGTTTCTTGATTGGAAACCTCCGATTAATTTTATTTATTACTAAGGGATGGACATGCCTATCACATGGTTGTAGAGGTGAGATAACAACTAGGCTCATGATTTTCTACTTCACAATTCTTATTTATACATATTCTATTCTTTCTCTCATGGCTACATTGTGTGTGTGTGTGTGTGTGTGTGTGTGTGTGTGTGTGTGTGTACAGAACTCAGGTCCAGAAGCATTAGCTCAGCTATCTACCCAGCCTTTCCTTTTTCTTTACTCCTTTCATTTTTAATTGTATTTATTCACTTTACATCCTGATAGTACCAACTTCCCTCCTCTCCTTCCAGTCCCACCCTCTCTCCCTCTTCCCCTAATCCCCCCTCCACTACTCTTTAGAAAAGAGGAGGCCCCTACCAACCAACCTCAGCACATCAAGTCCCATCAAGACTGAGGAGCTTATGCATCCTCCTCCACTGAGGCTAAGCAAGGCAGCCTCGCCAGCCAATCATAAAAAAAAAAAAAAAAAAAAACCAAAACAACAACAACAAAAAACTTGCAGGCCACAATGATAGCCCCCCTCCCCTTCCCCTATTAGGGTGTTCATATGAGGACTGAGCTGCCCATCAGCTACATCTGTGTAGCGGGCCTAGGTCCAGGTCAGGCATAGTCCTTAGTTGGTGCTTAGGTCTCCATAAGCCACCCTGGGCCCAAGTTAGTTGACTCTGTTGGTCTTCTTGTAGAGATTTTGTCCCCTCGGTGTCCTTCTATTGCCTCCCCATACAAACACACACTGTTCCAAAAAGCTCCCCTTTATGTTTAGCTGTGAATCTACACATCTATTTCCATCCACTGCTGGTTGGAGCCCCTCATAGGACAACTATGCTAAGCTCCTGTCTGCAAGCATAACAGAGTATCATTAATAGTGTCAGGGTTTGGCTCTCTCCTGTGGGGTGAGTCTCAGGTTGGGCCAGTCATTGGTTAGCCATTCCCTCAATCTATGCTCCATTTTTATCCCTGCACACCTTGTAAGCAGGGTAAATTTTGGGTCTAAGTTTTTGTTGGGGGGCGTGTTTTCCTCCCAGTACTAGAAGTCCTATCTGGCTAAGGGTCTGTCTCCATGACCCCCGCTACTAGGAGTCTTAGCTAGAGTCACCTCCAGGAGCCTACCCTGTTGTAGGTCTTCATCTTGTCTCAGAGATGCCCTTGCCCTCAGTTTCTCTTCTCTCTCCAAGCCCTCTGATCTCCTGGAGTGCTCTCCACACATGTGATCTCCATCAACATTTCCTTCCCCATGCCCTCTCCTACCCTGTTCCCTCTCTTCTTCCACTGTCTATGCTCAGAGTTCTTAGTCAGCAGGGAAACTGAAATCAAAACAACTCTGAGATTCCACCTTACACTTGTCAAAATGGCTAAGATCGAAAACTCAAGTGACAACATATGCTGGTAAGGATGTGAAGAAAGGGGAGCACTCCTCCATTGCTGATGGAGTGCAAACTTGTACAACCACTGTGGAAATCAATCTAGTGCTATCTCAGAAAATGAGAATAGCTCCACCTCAAGAGCCAGCTATACCACTCCTGGGCATATACCCAAGAGATGCTCAACTGCACAACAAAACTTTTACTCAACTATGCTCATAGAAGCTTTATTCATAATAGGCAGAAACCACCTAGATGTCCCTCAAACAAATAATAGTTAAAGAAACTGTGGTACGTTTACACAATAGAATGCTACTCTGCTATTAAAAACAAGGACATCATGAAACTTGCAGGCAAATGGTATGAATTAGAAAAGATCATCCTGAGTGAGGTAACCCAGACTCAAAAAGATGCACATGGTATGAATTCACTTATAAGCAAATATTAACCATACTACAGTTCACATACCCAAAGAAGCTAAGTAACAAAGAGGTCCAAGGGAGGATGCTTGAATCTGACTCAGGAAGGGAAATAGAATAGACTGCTTTCATTTTTGGTGTGTGTCTCTGTTATATAGTGGTGTGTGTGCCTACGTGGTGTTGTGTATGTAGGCAGTATGTGCCTGTGCAAGTGTAGGTACATGTGCATGAAGCGAACCAAAAGAGACTTCAGATGTCTTTCCTTGATAACCATCTGCTTTTCTTTCTTTTTTTAATTAAATTTTTATTTTTTATATTTATTAGAGTTTATTCACTTTGTATCCCAGCTGTAGCCCCCCTCCCTCAATCTCTCCCAATCCTACTCTCCCTCCCTCATCTCTTCCCATTCCCCTCTCCAAGTCCATTGGTAGGGGAGGTCCTCCTCCCCTTCCGTCTGATCCTAGTCTATCAGGTTTCACCAGGACTGGCTGTATTGTCTTCCTCTGTGGCTTGGTAAGGCTGCTTTCCCCAACTCAGAGGGAGGTGGTCAAAGAGCCTGCCACTGAGTCCATGTCAGAGACAGTCCCTGTTCCCCTTACTAGGGACCCCACTTGGACACTGAGCTGCCATTTGCTACATCTGTGCAGGGGTTCTAGGTTATCTCCATGAATGGTCCTCTGTTGGAATATCAGTCTCATAAAAGACCCCTGTGCCCAGATATTTGGGTTCTATTGCTCTCCTTGTGGACAAGTTGTTTAGGTGAACTTGTAACTTATGATTTTGCTAGACTGGCTGGCCAAGGAGTTTCAGGTATCTCTCTCCCTTCCCTGAACCTCTTCAATTCTGGCATTACAGGCATGTGTTTCATTCTTGGCTTCTTAAGTTGTGCATTTTATGTGGGCCCTTTTGTGTGGGTTCTAAGGATTTTAACATGGATCCTTGTGCTTGCTGGAGCAGGCACTTTTACTGACTGAGCCACCTACCTATCTCCATGATGACCAGTTTCTTAAGGGCAGGGAAATGGCAAGTGTGAGTTTTCTTTGTGTGCATTATACACAGCAGGCACTCAATAAACATATGTTGAGTTACTACCTTGTATATGTCTCTTTATGACTGAAAAAGCACCTTTCAGTATTTCAGTGGGGCAGGCAAACAAAGTGTTGCTCCTTCAGCACACCCTCCTCTTCAGTTAAAGAAAGCAAATAATCAGAAAGCAGGGGTCTTTGCCCATCATCAAACAATGGGCAAGAATCAGGACTGAATGCTCTGTGAGCCCCCCTGCTCCTAACACTGAGAGTGTTTATTTCTTCCCTTTGTTTCCCTTCTGTAGGCCAATCAGCTTCTCCCTGCAGGGAGCTTCTTCTTAAAGAAAAGCTCCCACTGGGTTCATTGATATAAAACACCTCATGGACTACTTCAGACAGTGAGGAGAAATAGCTGTCACACTTGATTGTCCAAAGGAAATTCTTCTGAGCTGGGACTTCAATAATGTGTGATTCCTTTCTGCTTTTACTAGCTAACACAAGAAAGTAATCTTTCTCTGGAGTCAGCTCAGAGCCCAGATCAAATTACACACATTTGAATCCACGTTGGTTAAGTGTTAGTCAATCACATAATCACTGAGGAAAAACTCCTGTGCATTTTGGAGCATATATTATGCTTTTTCAATGTCCATTCTAATACATTACCACATTCAGATCATCCATCAGTGTCCCCAAGGCCAGCAAGAGGCAATTTTATTCCCAGGTGCAAGAAAGAAAACATGTTCAGAGTGATTAAATACATTACGCAGGGTTGGATAGTCACCATTTTCTTTGCTGTGATTTTTTTTTTTTTTCGAAGCCTGGAAACTAAGTAGTCCAGACTTAAAAGAACAAAGATCATATATTTGTAGTCAAAATGAATATGTACTGTGGATCAAGAAGAATTGACGCTTAATAAAGTACATCAACCTTGCAACAAAGAGGGAAACTCTTCCATAGACAACTGACAAAGGAAGTTGTATGGTTCATTTATTTGGTCAACAAATAAAACTCATTCTTTATCACGTTAGTCTGTCAGCCTCCTGTGACAGGGATGTTATACTCTAATTGGTTAAAATGGTACTATAACCCTGAAAAGGAGCAACTCCATTGTACCAACACTGCATTATTAACTACTGAGCAAAAGCCACTACCATATACCACAAAGGCGTTTGTAGTTTTTTTTCTTTTTCAAACATGGAGGAAGATTATGATGTTTATTGACACAGCATTTAATTTCCCTAGATCTTGATTTCAACATCCATTCAGTGAGATACAGGGTATATACTACACAGAGTAGCTATGGGTGTTAATTTTGTACAGTATGTAAATGCACACCTGAAAAGAGGGGGCATTGAATGTAGCTTTCAAATACTGTTCTGCTGAAACATACCCAAGCCATAACAATGAGCTTTAATATGTAACTCTTTGGAGTCTCACTATGTAGGTGAAGTAGGACTGGACCCAACATATAGCACAGGCTTTCCTCAAAATTGTGAATCTCCTGCCTCAGCCTCCCAACTGCCAGTGTTATGAATGTGTGCCAAAACGCACAGCTTGTTGTAACTCTTAATAACCTAGTATTTCAAATTCAACAAGACTGGAAGTAGTAAGTATGCCAGATAAGTACTGCTGCCTTTCCAAGACTTCTCACTTGGGAGATGCTGTACTTAGACTTGTGATGCTTAAAAACATCTTCAGGAATAGGACTTACTTTCAGAGCCAATTACAGAGCCCTCAAAAAAAAAAAAAAAAAAAAAGCTCATGTCTTAATGATCACACTGCAGTTTTAATTCAAAATTTATGGACCATCCAGACTGCTCATTTTTTTGACTA
Organism: Psammomys obesus; assembly: GCF_907164565.1. Lineage (NCBI taxonomy): Eukaryota > Metazoa > Chordata > Mammalia > Rodentia > Muridae > Psammomys > Psammomys obesus. Next base: position 2,991,479 of record NW_026594184.1, on the reverse strand, counting down.
GGCTTTAAATGATGTCTGGCTATGCCCAAACACCTAGTCTACTCTGATGTAAAACCAGTCCAAATAAATATAACTGAGCATATGCCAGGCCATAGAGGTCAAGTCCCTGCAAATAATCTGTCTCTTACTTCAGAGACTATACGGATGCCTATGCTCTTGAATAGGAGTTGTTAAGTCAACAGGATATGTTGTTTTCTTTTTTTATAGTTTTTCTTTTTTTAATTAAATTTTTATTTTTTATATTAATTACAGTTTATTTTACTTTGTATCCCAGCTGTAGCCCCCTCCCTTATTTCCTCTTAATCCCACTCTTCCTCCCACATCTCCTCCCTGTCCCTCTCTAAGTATGCTAACAGGGGAGGTACTACTCCCCTTCCATCTGACCCCACCTTATCAGGTCTCATCAGGACTGCCTGCAATGTTGTCCTCTGTGGCCTAGCAAGATTACTCTTCCCTGGGGGGGGGGGTCAAAGTCCCAGCAACTGAGTTTGAGTTTATGTCAGAGACAGCCCCTGTTCCCCTTACTAGGGAAGACACTTGGATACTGAGCTGTCATGGGCTATGTTTGAGCAGGGGTTCTAGTTATATCCATGCATGGTCCTTGGTTGGAGAAACAGTCTCAGAAAAGACACATGTGCCCAGATATATTTGGTCCTTTTGGAGCTCCTGTCCTCTCCAGGTCTTACTAACTCCCCCCTCATTCATATGATTCCCTGCACTCTGCCCAAGGTTTGGTTATGAGTCTCAGCATCTGCTTTGATACACTGCTAGGTAGAGTCTTTCAGAGGCCCTCTATGGTAGGCTCCTGTCCTGTTTCTTGTTTTCTCCTACTTCCAATGTCCATCCCATTTGTCTTTCTAAGTGAGGATTTATCATCCTACCACAGGTTCTCCTTGTTTAGCTTCTTTGGGTATACAGATTTTAGTATGTTTATCCTATCTTATAGGTCTAGTATTCACTTATAAGTGAGTATATACCGTGTGTGTCTTTCTGCTTCTGGGATACCTCACTCAGGATGATCTTTTCTAGATCCCACCATTTGCTTGCAAATTTCATGATTTCCTTGTTTTTTAATTGCTGAATAGTATTCCATTGTGTAAAAGTACGACAATTTCTATATCCATTCCTCAACTGAGGGATATCTGGGTTGTTTCCAGGTTCTGGCTATTACAAAAAGCTGCCATGAACATGGTTGAACAAATGTCCTTGTTGTGTACTTGAGCATATTTTGGATATATGCCTAGGAGTGGTATAGCTGGATCTTGAGGAAGAACTATGCCTAATTGTCTGAGAAAGCGCTCGATTGGTTTCCAAAGTGGTTGTATAAGGTTACATTCCCACCAGCAATGGGGGAGGGCTCTCCTTTCTCCACAGCCTCTCCAACATGTATTGTCACTAGGAGATCAAGGGAATTCACTTTGGCCAAGAAGAAGTCAAAGTATCAATATTTGCAGATGATATGGTGGTATGGTATACATGAGTGACCCCACAAATTCTATCAGGGAACTCCTACAATTGATAAACACCTTCAGCCAAGTAGCAGGATATAAAATCAACTCAAAATAAATCAGTAGGCCTCCTGTATACAAAAGACAAAAGGGCTGAGGAAGAAATTAGGGAAACAACACCTTTCACAATAGCCACAAAGAACATAAAATACCTTGGTGTAACTCTAATCAAGCAAGTCAAAGACTTGTATGAAAAAAACAAATTTTCAGTCTTGGAAGAAGGAAATAAAGAAAGATATAAGAAGTTAGAAAGGTCTCCCATGCTTATGGCTTGGCAGGATTAACATAGTAAAAATAGCCTTCTTACCAAAATCAATCTACAGATTCAATGCAATTCCCATCAAATTACCAACAAAATTCTTTACAGACCTTGAAAGAAAAACTCTCAACTTCGTATGGAATAATAAGAAATCCAGAATGACTAAAACAATTTTCTACAATAGTTTTTCTTTATGTATGTACTATATATATATATATATATATATGTATATATATAAATATGTATATATATGTATATATATATATATATATATATATATATTCACTTTGTATACCAGCTGTAGCTCCCTCCCTCATCAGCTCCCAATCCAACCCTACATCCCTTATCTCTTCCCATGCCCCTCTCCAAGTCCACTGAGAGGGGAGGTCCCCCACCCTTTCCATCTGACACTAGCTTATCAGGTCTCATCAAGGCTGGCTGCATTCTCTTCCTCTGTGGCCTGGTAAGGCTGCCTCCCCCAATTCAGGGAGAGGTGATCAAAGAGCCAACTCCTGAGTTCATGTCAGAGATAGTCCCTGTTCCCCTTACTAGGGAACACACTTGTAGAATGAAATGCCATTGGCTACATCTGTGCAAGGGTTCTAAGTTATCTCCATGCATGGTCCTTGGTTGGAGTATCAGTCTCAGAAAATAATTCTGGGCCCAGATTTCTTGATTCTGTTGCTTCCTTTGTGGAGTTCTTGTCCCCTCCAGGTCTTTCTATCCTCCCCCTTCTTTAATAAGATTCCTGGCACTCTACCCAATGTTTGTCTATGAGCCTCAGCATCTGCTTTGAGACTCTGCTGGATACAGTCTTTTAGTGACCTTCTGTGGTAGGCTCCTGTCCTGTTCCCTATTTACTTATTCTTCCAATGTCTGCCCCATTTACCTTTCTGAGTGAGGGTTGAACATCTTACCCTGGATCCTCCTTCAGGCTTAGCTTATTTAGGTGTACATATTTTAATATGTTTATCCTATATTATATATCTAATATCTGCTTGGAAGTGAGTATTTACTGTGTGTGTCTTTCTCCTTCTGGGATACCTCACTCAGGATGATCTTTTCTAGTTCCCACCAATTGCCTGCAAATTTCATGATTTCCATGTTTTCAATTACTGAGTAGTATCCATTGTGTAAATGTACCACAATTTCTGTATTCATTCAGCAGCTGAGGGACTTCTGCTTTTTGAACAGGTTCTGGTTATTACGAATAAAGCTGTTATGAACATGGTTGAGCAAATGTTCTTGTTGTGTGCTTGAGCATATTTTGTGTATATGCCTAGGAGTGGTATAGCTGGATGTTGAGGAAGCACTATTCCTAATTGTCTGAGAAAGCACCAGATTGATTTCCAACGTGGTTGTACAAGTTTACATTCCCACCAGCAATGGAGGAGGGTTCCCCTTTCTCTACATCCTCTCCAGCATGTACTGTCACTTGAGTTTTTTATCTTAGCCATTCTGATGCGTGTAAGGTGAAATCTCAGGGTCGTTTTGATTTGCTAAGGAAATCAAAATGGCTAAGGAAGTTGAATAGTTCTTTAAGGGTTTCTCTGCCATTCAATATTCTTCTATAGAGAATTCTCGATTTAGCACTGTACTCCATTTTTTAACTGGATTTCTTGATTTGTTGCCTTTTAAATTCTTGAGTTATTTTTTATTTTCTGGATATTAACCCTATGTCAGAGATAAGACTGGTGAAGATCCTTTCCCGGTCTTTAGGCTGTCATTTCGTTCTGATGACAATGTCCTTTGTTTACAGAAGCTTTTCAGTTTTATCAGGTCCCATTTATTGATTTTTGATCCTAGAGCCTGTGTTGTTGATGTTCTATTTAGAATTGTACAGGATTGTTTGGGCAATCAGGAACTCAATGACTGGCTCTTTGACCTCCCCACCCCCCAAGGGAGGAGCAGTCCTGTTAGGCCACAGAGGAGAGGGCTTTGCAGCCAGTCCTGAAGATACTTGATAAAACAGGATCGGATGAATGGGGAGAAGGTCCCCCCCTATCAGTGGACTTGGAAAGGGGCAGGGTGGAGATGAGGGAGGGAGGGTGGGATTGGGAGGGAATGAGGGAGTGGGACATGGCTGGGATACAGAGTTAATAAAATGTAACTGATAAGGAAAAAAATAAAATTAAATTAAAATAGTAACTAATAATAATAAACAATAAAAGAAAAAAAGAATAAAGTGTGACCTCAATAAGCAGGAAAAAAATTTAAAAAACAAAGAAAAAAATAATGTTTCATTTACAAATGTAGGTGTTCTTGTATTTGGGGCATAAATATTTAGAAATGTGATATCCTCATGGTGCATTTTTCCTTTGATGAAAATGAATTGTCCTTCCTCAACTTTTTTGATTAATTTTGGTTGAAAGTCTATTTCATTAGATATTATGATGGCTACTCCAGCTTGTTCTCTGCATCAATTTGCTTGAAAATCTTTTTTCCAGCTCTTTACACTGAGGTAGTGTTTATCTTTGTTGCAGAGGTGAGTTTCTTGGATGCAACAAATTGTTGGGTCCTATTTCTGCAACCATTCTGTTAGTCTGTGTCTCTTTATTGTAGAGTTTAGCCCATTAATGTTGATAGATAATATTGACCAATGAATGTTAATTTCTTTTATTGTGGAGTTGGAGATAATAGTGTGTTTCTGTGCTTGCTTTCTTTTAATTATTTTGTTGTAAAGTTATCTATATCCTGTGTTTTCTAATTTTGTTAGATTGGAGTTGTCTTTCTAGTATCGTACGTATACCTAGATTACTGTATAGATATTGTTTAAGTTTAGTTTTGTCATGGAATAATTTGTTTTCTTCATTTATGTTGATTGAAAGCTTTGCCAGGTATGGGTTGGCATCTGTGGTCCCTTAGAGTCTGCATGACATCTGTCCAGGCCCTTCTGGCTTTCATAGTTTCTGTTGAGAAGTCTGGTGTGATGCTGATAGGTATACCTTTGTATGTTACTTTGCCTTTTTCCCTTTCTGCTTTTAATTTTTTTTTTTTTTGTTCTGTAGATTTAGCGTTTTAACTATTATGTGACATGATTAGTTTCTTTGCTGTCTAGTCTATTTGGTGTTCTGTAGGCCTCTTATATGTTTATGGACATCTCTTTCTGTAAGTTAGGAAATTTTTCTTTCATAATTTTCTTGAAAATATTTTCTGGACCTTGGAGGCTGGAATCTTCTTTTTCATCAATTCCTATTATTCTTAGATTTGGTCTTTTCATGGTATCCTTGATTTCATGGATGTTTTGTGTTTGGAATTTTTCCAGTATTACATTTTTTTTTATTTGAGGGATGTATCAATTTCTGCAAATGTATCTTCAGTGCCTGAGCTTCTCTCTTCCATCTCTTGTATTCTATTTGTGATGCTTACCTTTGTGGTTCTAGATCATTTCTCTATGTTCTCCAACTCCCAGGTTTTCTCTGTTTGTGTTTTCTTTATTGATTCTAATTCTGTTTTCATGTCTAGCACCATTTCCTTCATCTGTTTTAATGAAGATTCCTGTCTTTCAATGATGGCCTCTATTGTTTTTTTAATTTTATTTTTGTTTTATTTTTATTTTATTGTTTTTAATTTTTATTTATTTATACAGTGCTATGCCTTCATTCAAGCCTGCGTGCCAGAAGAGGGCATTAGCTCACATTACAAATGGTTGTAGGGCACCATGTAGTTGCTGTGCATTGAATTCAGGACCTATGGAAAAGCATTCAGTTCTCTTAAAGACTGACCCATCTCTCCAGCCCCTTGTTTTGTGTTTTAAATAAGTTTTAAGTAGAGGAAATGATAGTTCTCCATATATATTTTAGACTCAAGTAATCAATTTTTAAAAAGCTTTATTTATTTTGTGTATGTGAATGCTCTGTTTTCACACACACCAGAAAAGGGAATCAGATTTCATTACAGATGGTTGTGAGCCCTCATATGGTTGTGGGAATTGAACTCAGGACCTCTGGAAGAACAGTCAGTGCTCTTAACCGCTGAGCCATCTCTCCAGCCTCCAAGTAACCAATTTTTAATATGGGCTAACAAATAGAAAACCCAATGCCAGATATGGGATATATAGTTTTTGGAGTTGTTGGCCTATGAGGTCTCATAGATCCCCAAACACTATAGGCTATTGCCATTGCCCTTGTTTACCCTCCAGAACTTGACAGTAATACCCTATTTCTAAGACCCCACATAGTTAAGTCATAGAAATAGTGAAAACAAACTAGTATAACCTAGGAGCTTCATCCCTATTGGCAAGCCTTCGCAGCTCTGGAAAGTGCTATGCAATCTACTGAGGTTAAAACAATTATCAACCATATCCAGATGTGAACCTAGCAAGCTACAACAATGACTGGCCTAGCAAGACATGTGCAATAGTGGCATGAACATCAAGGAAGTAATGAACTGCTTTCTAATTAGATTTGAGTCAAGCTCCACATGATGATCTCCTACCATGTACCGTTATTGGGCCAAGAACATATGGCTAGATATATAAATAAGCCCTAGGAGAGAACCACATACTGTTGTGATGCTAAATGGGCAGAGAATCCAATGACTTATCATTGCATCCATAGATCAATGCATTTCTCAATTCAGTAGATGGTGATTAACCTGGTGACCTAAAACAGTGTAGAGGATAAGAGACTTCAGAATGCTCATCCCTAAATATAGGTGCATATATATATTATGCACCTACTCCAAGAGTTAGGAATATTTGTGAAAGACAGAGCAGAATGAGGGTAACAGCCAGAGGCAATGAATAACTACAAGGAAACAGACAACAATTTTGAAAACATGCACAAACTTATGCAAGCCCAACTCAGTGCACAGACCAGCATGAAGAAGGAAATTGGGCATACAATCCCACACTAACCATGGAGGGGTTGTCAACTGTTAACTGATGAAAGAGAGAGACAGTTTTAAGAGTGTCACTCTTGAACAGTCAACCATGTGCCAGTGGAAAATCACACATCCAAGAATATCTGGGCATCATAAATTGGTCTTGAAGGGTTTAAAAAGAGGCCACAAAGTTGGGTGGGTAGGGAAGGTTGATGGATTGTTGTAGTAAATAAAAAAAATGAATATTGGGCAATATATTCTTACTATTTGCCCTTTAATTATCATGACAGTATTATCTAACCCATTATCAATCAAATAAAACAGACACCTGTTAAAGATTAATATAGCCTTATCACCTTCGGCTGGGCAGATATTTCTATGTATGCTATCTCAATAAGCTTACCATCTATCTCCCAGTCCCCATCCTATGCCATCTGCTTTAATCATCTTCATTTGAGCTAACTTCCATTCATAATCCCAAGATATTTGCTTGTATTCTTCATCTGGGCCTTTTCACACCATTATTGGAGTCCTTTCTCCTGGTCCACGTGGTTTCTTCTCCATACTAACCCATCATAGCATCCTCCTTCCTCCTTTCTTCCTGTCTGTCTTTTTCCCATCATTCTCCTGTCCTCTAAAGCCTGGGAATGTTAGCCACACCACACCATTCTGCCCTGCCCAGGCATACGCCATTTAATCAGCCAATCAGGTAGGATTTCACAACAAGGATAAGTGTATCCAGGCAGCAATTAGAATCAATATACAAGTATCAGACCAACCTCCAACAGTGGATCTGGGAAGAGTTGGGAAAGGGAGTGAATGTGATCAATATACATTGTACAAAACTCAAAATTCTTTTAAAAAAAAGTGAAATAAATTTTAAAAATTGATGTATCAAATTGAGAAAAATGAATGTCAAAGATTAATGTTTTCTGATTCTAAAACTTTGTAAAATCTGTAATAGTCAATGTAATATCCCATTTATTTTATAGTGCTTAGGATTATTTATAGTACATGTGCTGTTGTCTGTTGAAAAGTAGTGGTAGATTTTAAACAAATTAAAATTGTTTGAATGTCTTAAATATTGTCATTTATTTTAATATGCTAATATGTTTAATTTGTTCATACTTAATATTCTTTAGTTCTTACTTTTTTGTTCTTTGTAATCAGGGTTATATTAGACACATTATGCATAGTGTATCTTTAAATTACTTTTGTCTCAATAATATGTTACTTAAAATTAGTAATTATCACTTTCTTAAAATCTTGGGCACAGATGTAGCCCATGGCAGTTCAGTATCCAAGTGCATTGTAATAGGAACAGGGACTGTCTCTGACATGAACTGATTGGCCTGCTCTTTAATCATTACCCCCTGAGGGGCAAGCAGCCTTACCAGGCCACAGAAGAAGACAATGCAGCCACTCCTTATGAGACCTAATTGACTAGGATCAGAAGGAAGGAAAAGAAGTCCTCCCCTATCAGTGGACTTGGGGAGGGGCATGCATGCAAAGGGTAGAGGAAGGGAGGGGTTGGGATGGGAGGAGAAAGAGAACCACAGGGGCGATACAAAGTGAATAAAGTGTAATTAATAAAGAATTTTAAAAAAAAATTAAAAATAAGAATCTGAAAAAAAAATCTTGGTGTATTCCACAGTATAGAATCATTCATTCTTTGTTGGGAAGGAAGGTGTTCAGTGAAAGTGGGAGGGGAGTTGAGAGTGTAATGTTGTGTATAAAATAAAAATACATTATGTACATGCATAAAGTTAATAAGGATTACTATGAGTATATATTTAATGTTTCTATTTCAATATTATTAATATGTGAATATCTTCTATAGTAAATAAATTGCAATTGACCTCTTTAGTCTCCTCACTAAAATTGAAATAAGGTTCTAAATATTCTGTAAAGTTAAACTTGAATTTTTCCTATGGAAAGTATTTTGTGACTTTCTTGATGTTTGAATGATTTTAATACTACCTGTGAAGTATGATTTTTTTGCCAGAAGTGATGGTGCATGCCTTTAATCCCAGCACCCAGGAGACAGAGGCAGTGAGCTCAAGGCCAGCCTAGTTTACAGAGCACGTTCTCGGATAGCCAAAACTTTTTTTTGAGACAGAGAAGCCCTGTCTTAAACAAACAAACAAACAACAACAACAAAAAACATAAGCTTTATGATTAAGATTTCTTAAATTTGCATTTGGATCTTATATTAATTTTGAGGGCAGAACAGTAGATATATACAGCAACAAAACAGGCTAAGAGCCCAGAAATAAACTAGATACCTATGGTTAATTGCTTATTGACAAGGATGGCAAAGATACTAAATAGGAAAAAATACACTTTTCAACAAATGGTGATATAACAGCTCGTTAGCTTATGCAAAATACTGAAATCAGACCATTACTCAAATCACACATTAACTACCTCCAAATGGATCAAAGATGTAAGAATAACCTTAAAATTTTCCCCATGAAAACGAAAGGTATCTTAATGACCTCAAAAAACGGCAAAGCAGTTTAGATATTATACCAAAACCACAAGCAATAAAATTCGGTTCCCAACATCCACACAGCAGGTCACAACAATCTGAAACTCCCATCTGAGGTAATACAGTGCCCTCTTCCTGGCTTCAGTAGGCACTCACTCTTCACTTGCATGCACACACCAATTATATCTACCTTCATATATAATATTCTGCACTATATATGTTAACAAGTATACATACTTGTAAGCACCATACACATATACACACAAATATTAAGTAAATTAGTAAATTTTTTAAAAATCATAAAATAATGGAGGCAATGCATATTTAAAAAATCAAAATGGAGAAGGTCTTTTAGATATAGCAATAAAATAAGTGCAGACACACGGGAAAGAAGAATCATGTGTGCATAAAAGGATAAGCAGGCTGAAAAATCCATTACCACTTAATACCCACTTACTTGTGTGGATTATTCTAGATACTGAGACATATCTTGAGCAATGTTGACAAAAATCTTTGTAATTATGGAACTTACATTCCAAGAGATTGAACACATTTAAAAACTCTCCTATCTAAATATGACAATATAATAGAAAGGGATAAGTTTTAGTGAGAATAGGTGAAAAGAATTGGAACTGAGGATGTGGATCCGTTTGTGTGCTAGCCTAGCATACAAAGTCCTGGGTTAAGTCTGCAGAATCACATAAACCAAGTATAGTGGTGTGTTCTGGTTATTCAAAAAGTGGAAGCAAGAGGAAATGAAATGCTCAGTTGCACAGCATGTTTGAAGCTAATCTGGGTTACACAAAACTCCATCTGAGGAAAAATAATAAAGATAAGACCGGAAGGAACAGTATTTGGGAGGAGAGTATTGTTGCAATGTTATGCAGAGAGGAAGCAGCATTTGAGGGAAATACCCAAAGCAAAGAAGGAAAGGTAATTTTCTAGACAAATGGGAACAGCAAGTACAAGGGTTGATGTTGCCCTATCACTGGGAGGACTAGATAGTGTAGAGGGCATCCAAGAGATTTTAAAGACCTTGACTGTACTCTGAAGAAGGACATCAGTGGAAGGATTGGTGCATGTAATAGTTACAATAGAGAACTACCGAACTGTCTCATACTGGGGATGGAGAAAGTTCACAAGCAGCAAGTGTAGTCAGAAGAGTGTAATATTCACGTAGCAAAGTGAAAATGGTGGTTTGCCAGATTCATAACAGTGGGGATGGTATAAAGAGGTCAAGTTTGCGATATAAGCATGTATCACAAATGTAAGACTTTCAACATCTCAAAATAGATTAGACTGCAATGACATGAGTTAAATAGAAGGCTCAATCCCCCTCCCCCCATAAGGGTTTGGACTAAGCAAGTGAAATTCCAGCTGCCATTGGCTGGAGTTTATTTTGAGGACATGTAAGTTATCAGTGCTCAGCACTGACCTTCTAAGTCTCAGATGCTTGAACACATACAAGGAAAACTAGTGTAAGTTTGAGTGTGTAGTTGAGGGAAGCAGTGCAACTATAGATGTCAGTTTAGAAGATTATAATACATTTAATAGTAAGTGAAGTCGTGAACCCGAATGCAGAATTACTGAAATATTAATGAGTTTAGTTATACTAGAGCATAATGTTGTGGAAGCAGGACATTTGTTTGGAAGGTAGACAGGGTCAAAATTTTAGAAAACTGACCCCGTGGGCCTGGGGAAATGGCTTAATGGGTATTTAAGATACTTGGCACACAAGCGTGAGAAATTGAGTTCATATCCACAGCACCCACGTAAAAAGCTGGGCACAGCAGCAAGCATTTGTAATCCCAGCACAAGGGTGGCAGAGGTGAGACACAGGGATACCTGAAGTCCATTGACTAGGCAGTCTAACCCAATTGACCAACTGTAGGCTCAGTGAAAGAACTTTTCTCAAAACATAAGATGGAGACCAATTGAGAAAGACACCAAGCATTGACCTCTGGCATCCACACACATGTGCACATCTGAATGTGTTTAATTCTGGTAATCTGGGGCCAACAAAAAGAAGTAGGTTATTAACAGAATAGGCTTACTTCATGAAATCATAAGGTTTGGAGACATCCAAACCATTTAGGTGGTTATTTCAAAGTTTAAGAATGATGTCACAGATGTTTTTCTGAACATTCTATACACATACATTATGGCACACATACAATGAGACAGAATTGAGAAATAATAAGAAGAAGATTTGCAAGATTTAATCATTTTGGGTTATGGGAACTGAGAATGAAGGCGACATTGAGTATCCCTTATGTGAAATACTTGGAACCAGAAGTGTTTCAGACTTCTATTTTTGGACATTGGGATGTTTATACAGGCATAATAAGACACCTGGGAGACACAATTCAACTCCAGATGTGAAATTCATTTGTTTCATCTACACCTTCAACACACAGCTTGAACAGGAATATCATACATTTTTGTATCCCTGCATTTTGACCCCAGCTCTAGCATGGAAACAGGTAAGGATATTCCAATTGTGGTATGTTGAAGTTGAAAAACTTTTGGCTTGTGAGCTTTTCAGATTTTCAATATGTTCAACTTGTAGGAAGTTTTAGGCACCTTTGGCATCAGCAAACACACATGTATCTCAGAGGGGTCCCCCTCATTTTATTCGTGTTGTCCCCATGGGAAGAAACTGAGGTAGTTAATACCCACAACATTATGATTGGTGTGAGCATTATATTACATTACTGTGTATCAGATAATTAGATGCTTAGATTCTAGACTCTTCATAACTGAGGTCAAATGTAGCCTAAAATTCTTTAACCTATGGCAATCTCCCTAAGGTACCTATTCTGAACAGCAGAAATTCAACCTTATGCATATCAATATTGTTACAGCCACAATCAAGTATGCTGTGTCATTGTTACTATATGTAGGAAATCTAAAACCCCTGCTCAGATGTAGCCCATTGATTCAGTCTCCAAGTGGGGATCCCAGTGAGGGGAGTAGGGGTTGTCTCTGGCATTAACTCCTTGGCAGGTTCTCTGATCACCTCCCACTGTGGGGGGCAGGGGGCGGTACAGCTTTGCCAGGCCACAGAGGAAGACAATGCAGCAAGTCCTGATGAGATGAATAGGCTAGGGTCGGATAGAAGGGGAGGAGGTCCTCTTGTATTAGTGAACTAGGGGAGGGGCATAGGAGGAGAAGAGGGAGGGAGGGTAGGATTGGGAGGAGACAAGGGAGGGGGCCACAGACCAGATACAAAGTGAATTCATTGTAATAAATAATAATTAATAAAAAAACAAAATCCAGGAAATGTATTATATTTTCATTCCTCCATGAATTTTAAAGAACATAGAAAATTAGAAAACGAACTAAAGTGGATACTTTTAATTTAATCTTTTGCTGACACCTAGTGCCAGAATTCTAATTTTCTCTGTTTTTCATTCCTACTTGAGGCTGGCTAGACGGCTGAGGGAATTAAGGCCCTTGTCATGCAAGCCTAATGACTGGAATTCCTTCCCACCCCCACCCCCATATAAAACCTGATGTGGTGTTGAAGATCTGTACTCTCAGAATTCTTAAAGCACTATGGGAGATGCAGACAGGAGAATCAGTCAAAAGCTCATTAGCCATCTAGCCTGGAGTACACAGCACAGTAATGACAGCAAGAGATCTGTCAAAACCACCATGTAGAGAGATCTAGGTCCTGGATGGTTCCTGGACGGTCCTGCACACACGTGTTATCTATGTTATCTATGGTATGGGTAGACCCACACTCACAACACACACACACACACCATTTAAAAAAAATCCTATTATTATACTACCATACCTTTGCATTAGTTTTCCAACATCATCCCTAACATTAAATAGGGATGTTAGGCAATAAAGGCAATTATATATTCATTTTCTTGAATGTCCAAGAATTCAAACTTCAGACAATTTTTTTTCTTTTTGATTTTTTTTTACGTAATAAAAACTTTAAACTTTATTTGAAAATATAATGAATTAACAGTTTTGAAGACAGTTCACAGAGTTTTTAAGCATGGGTTTCTAAGAACTAAATGTCTATTAATTACCTTGTTAAGTGACAGATCTGGACTAAGTAATTAATCATTTAGACTTAGTAAATCCAGGGACATCATGGAGCAAATCAAAAAAGCTTCCTGAAACACAAGTCTTGCCCTAATCCCTGTGAAGTGTTTACAAGTATGAAGTAAGATCCTACAGCTCACAGGAACCTCCTTGTTGTATTGGAAAATGATGACGTTCTTTTTGACTTTTAGAGAGAGGGTTTTTCTGTGTAACCTTGGCTGTCTTGGACTTGCTTTGTAGACCAGGCTAGCATTGAACTAACAGAGATCCACTTGCCTCTGCCCTACTCCCACCCAACCCTATCCCCAGTGCTGGGTTTACAGGCATGTGCCACCTCACTTAGAGAATAATTTCTATTCTTAGTTTGGTTACCTGCTATAGACATTCTTCAGAGTTTCTGGAGTCCTTAATAATAATTATATCTTGCATGTTTTGAAGCAGTTGAAGGTTCAGTTCTCCTTGAGAGTTATGTTGGCTGGAATTGGAGTCCACAACACTTCCATAACCATACTTTTCAATCATTTAAAAACCATCAAATTTATAGTAAAAGTTCATACTAAACAACAAAATTTAGCTTTCCATGTAATTATTATAAATTAAGACTAACAAGAAAGAATGAATGTGTAAATCAGGGGGACAGAACAACTTCTGGAGAATGAGGCTTGATCTGTGTATACATGATTGAGATAGGCTTTGAAGAATGAATAGCAATTAAATCATGCAGTCAGTAGAAACATTCAAGAGGTGATTATATTTGTGTTTGTTAAAGGAAAAGAGAGAAATACTCCAAGACAGTGATTGTCAACCTTCCTAATGCTGTGAACCTTTAGGACAGTTCCTCATGTTGTGGTGATCCCCAACAATAAATTTTTTTGTTGCTACTTGTAACTATAATTTGTTACTGTTATGAATGCTAATGTAAACATTTTTATTAGAGATAGAGGTTTGTTAATGGGGTCATGACCCACAGGTTGAGAATCAGTGCTCTAAAGTGTATAACATGAGTGTACTAGTTCTTTGATCAACCTTAACCTCTGATACTGCTTCCTCATCTCTAACTCAATATAATGATAACATAAATTTCCCTGTGATGTTGTTGGAAGGATTGAATGTGCCACAAAACTATACATGGCTAGTACCCAATAAACCTAACTGTCATCTGTAATAATAGTATTAAAAATAATGAAGTGTATCCCTGCCTCTACCCATGGAATCAAATGCTGTCTTGGTAGCTAGAGGAGGATATTCCTTGCGGAAAGGCTCCAGAGAAATTTGGAAGGTAATTGTGACCACTTGCATCATCTCAGCACAAGGTGCCACAAACCCAAGGTCATGATGGCATGTACCCAGAGGGGATATGAAATCATTTAAATTAACTAATCTGATTCAAGGTCAGAAGAACAGAATAGTAAAATACAAATTGTTTTGCATTGTTTCACAAAAGCTAAATAGTGAAACAATGACAATTACAGAAGATCTAAATAAAATAGACCTAATAGATGTCCACAGAACCTTTCACCCAAACTAAAAAGAGGATACCGTTTTCTCAGCAACCAATGGAACCGTCTCCAAAATTGACCATATAGTCAGTTATAAAGCAAGTCTCAACAGGTAGATATAACAAGATTGAGATAATCCCTTGTATCCTATCAGACCACCGTGGGCTAAAACTAGACCTCAACAACAACAGAAATAGCAAAAAGCCTACACATACATGGAAACTAAACAACTCTCTACTCAACGAAACCTGGATCAGGGAAGAAATGAAAAAAATTAGAGACTTCCTAAAATTCAATGAAAATGAAGGCACAACTTACCCAAACTTATGGAACACAGTGAAAACAGTGTTAAGAGGAAAGTTCATAGCACTAAGTGCCTTCAGAAAGAAGTTTGAGACATCTCATACAAGCAACTTAATGGCTCACCTGAAAGCCCAAAAAAAGAAAAGAAACAGACACACCCAAGAGGAGTAGACTGCTGTAAATAATCATACTCGGGGGCTGAAATCATTGAATTAAAAACATTAAAAATTCAAAGAATCAATGAAACCAAGACCTGGTTCTTTAAGAAAATCAACAAGATAGACAAACTAACTAAAATACAGAGAGAAAATATTCAAAACAGAAAAATCAGAAACAAAAAGGGGGGCATAATGACAGTCGCTGAGGAAATCCAAACAATCATTAGGTCTTACTACAAAGCCTGTATGTCATAAAATTTGAAAATCTAAATGAAATGGACAATTTTCTTGATAGATTACATTTACCAAAATTTAATCAATATCTGATAAATAGATTAAATTGTCCTATATTCCCCAAGGAAATAGAAGTAGTCATCAAAAGTCCCCATTCCAAAAAAAAAAATGCCAGGGCCTGATGATTTCAGCACAGAATTCTACCCGACATTCAAAGAAGAGCTGATACCAATACTCTTCAAACTATTCCACAAAATAGAAACAGAAGGAGCATTATCAAACTTATTCTATGAGGCCACAGTCAGCTGGATACCTAAACTACACAGAGACCAAAAAAACAAATAGAACTTCAGACCTTTCTCTCTTATGAACATTGATGCAAAAATAATCAATAAAATATTCTCAAACAGAATCCAAGAACACATACAATATCATCCACCATGACCAAGTAGGCTTCATCCCAGGTATGCAGGGGTGATTCACTATATGGAAACCCATCAATGTAATCCAACATACAAACAAACTTAAAAAAAACCACATGATAATCTCCTTAGATGCCAAAAATACATTTGACAAAATCCAACACCCATTCATTTATAAAGTTTTGGAGAAATCAGGGATACAAGGCATACACCTAAACATAGTAAAGACCATATATAGCAAGCCTATAGCCAACATCAAAATAAATAGAGAGAAACTTAAATCAATCCTACTGAACGCAGGGATAAGGCAAGGCTGTCCACTCTCTCTGTATCTCTTCAAAATAGTACTTGAAATCCTAGCTGAACAATAAGAGAACTAAAGGAGATCAAGGAGATACAAATCAGAAAGGAAGAAGTCAAAGTATCAGTATTTGCAGATGATATGATAGTATACATGAGTGACCCCAAAAATTCAACCAGAAAATTCTTTCAGCTGATAAGCACCTTCAACAACGTGGCTGGATACAAAATTAACTAAAAAAAAATAAGAAAGAAAGAAAGAAAGAAAGAAAGAAAGAAAGAAAGAAAGAAAGAAAGAAAGAAAGAAAGAAAAGAAAAGAAAAGAAAAGAAAAGAAAAGAAAAGAAAAGAAATCAGTAGCCCTCCTGTATACAAAAGACAAAAGGGCTGAGAAAAAAATCAGGGAAACAACAACACCCTTCACAATAGCCACGAATACCATAAAGCACCTTGATGTGACTCTAACCAAGCATGTGAAACACCTGTATTTTTCTTCAAGTCTCTGAAGAAAGAAATTGAAGAAGAAAACAGAAGATGGAAAGATCTCCCATGCTCATGGATCAGTAGGATTAACATAGTGAAAATGGCCATCCTGCCAAAAGCAATTTACAGATTCAATGCAATTCCCATCAAAATACCAACACAATTTTTTACAAAACTTGAAAAAACAATTATCAATTTCATATGGAAAAGCAAAAAAACAAGAATTGCTGAAACAATCCTGTACAATAACAGATCTTCTGGAGATATACCTCCCTTATCTCAAGCTGTACTATAGAGCAACAGTAATGAAGACTGCATGGTACTGGCATAGAAACAAAATGGTGGATCAAAGAAATGGAATAGAAAACCCAGGAATAAACCCACACACCTATGCATACTGGATTTTTGACAAAGAAGCCAAAAGCGACAATAAAAAGACAACATCTTCAAAAAATGGTGCTGGTTCTACTAGATGTCTGCATGTAGAAAAATGCAAATACATCCATATTTATCACCCTGAACAAAACTAAAGTCCAAGTGGATCAAAGACCTCAACATAACACCAAACACACTAAATCTGTTAAAGAAAAAGTAGGGAAGAGCCTTGAACTCATTGGAATAAGAGACAACTTCCTGAACAGAACACCAACAGCACAGGCTCTAAAATCAACAATCAATAAATGGGACTTGATGAAACTGAAAAGCTTCTGTAAAGCAAAAGCACTGTCATCAGAACAAAAGGACAACCTACAGACTGGGAAAGGATCTTCACCAACTCTATACTGATAGAGGGCTAATATCCAGAATATATAAAGACCTCAAGAAGTTAAAAAGCAACAAATCAAGGAATCCAATTTAAAAATGGGGAACAGAGCTAAACAGAGAATTCTCAATAGAGGAATTTTGAATGACTGAGTAACACTTACAGAAATGCTAAACATCCTTAGCTATCAGGTAAATGCAAATCAAAAGGACCCTGAGATTTCACCTTACACCCATCAGTATGGCTAAGATTAAAAACTCAAATGAAAACACATGCTGGAGAGGATGTGGAGAAAGGGGAACCCTCCTCCATTGCTGGTGGGAATGTAAACTTGTGCAACCATTTTGGAAATCAATCTAATGCTTTCTCAGAAAATTAGGAATAGTACTACCTCAAGATCCAGCTATGCCACTCCTAGACATATATCCAAAATATGCTCAAATATACAACAAGGATATTTTCTCAAATATGTTCATAGCAGCTATATTCTTAAGAGCCAGAATCTAGAAACAACTTAGATGTCCCTGAACTGAGGAATGGATACAGAAATTGAGGTACACAATGGAATACTACTCAGCTATTAAAAACAAGGAAATCATGAAAATTGTAGGCAAATGGAGGGAAATAGAAAAGATCATCCTGATTGAGGCATCCCAGAAGCAGAAAGACACACATGGTAAGTGGATATTAGACATAATATACGATAAAAAAAAACTACAATCTGTACACCTAAAGAAACCAAGCAAGAAGGAGGACCCTGAGTAAGATGCTCAATCTTTACTCAGAAAGGCAAATGGTATGGATATCGGAAGAGGGAGAAAACAGGGAACAGGACAGGAGCCTACCACAAAGGGCTTCTGAAAGACTTTACTCAGCAGGGTATCAAAAGCAGATGCTGAGACTCATAGCCAAACTTTGGGCAGAGTGCAGGGAATCTTATGAAAGAAGGGAGAGATAGAAAGACCTGGGGGAGACAGGAGCTCCACAAGGAGACCAACAGAACCCAAAAATCTGGGCCCAGGTGTCTTTCTTAGACTGATACTCCAACCAAGGACCATTCATAACATTAACCTAGAACTCCTGCACAGATGTAGCCCATGTCAGCTCGGTGTCCAACTAAGTTCTCTAGTAAAGGGAACAGGGGCTATCTCTGACATGGCTGGCTCCTTGATCACCTCCCTCTAAGGGGAGAGCAGCCTTAGCAGGCCACAGAGGAAGACAATGCAACTAGTCCTGATTATACCTGAAAGATTAAGTTCAGAGGGAAGGGGAAGATGACCTTCCCTATCTGTGGACATGGGGAGGGGCATGGGAGGTGATGAGGGAGGGAGAGTTGGATTGGGAGGGGATGAAATACTGTGCTATACAAAGTGAACGAACTGTAGTTAATAAAATAAATTAATTAAAAAGAAAAGAAAAACTAAAGAAGAAATGGGACTTCATGAAACTGAAAAGCTTCTGTAAAGCAAAAGACACTGACATCAGAACAAAACAATAGCCTACACATTGGGAAAGGTTCTTCACCAACCCTATATTTGACTAAGGGCTAATATCCAGAATATGTAAAGAACTTAAGAAGTTAAACATCAACAAACAAAGTAATAACATTTTAAAATGTGGTGCAGAGCTAAACAGAGAATTTGCAATAGAGGAATACTAAATGGCAGAGAAACAATTAAAGAAATGCTTAACATCCTTAGTTTTCAGGGAAATGCAAATCAAAACAGCTCTGAGATTTCACCTTACACCCATCAGAATGGCTAAGATTAAAATCTCCAGTGACAAAGCATGCTGGAGAGAATGTGGAGAAAGTGGACCATTCTCCATTGCTGGACAGAATGTAAGCTTGTAAAACCACTTTGGAAATTAATCTGGTGCTTTCTCAGAAAATTAGGAATAGTGCTACCTCAAGATCCAGCTATACCACTCTTAGGCATATATCCAAAGTATGCTCATGTATAAAGCAAGGACATTTACTCAACCATGTTCATAATAGCCAGAATTTGGAAACAACCTAGATGACCCTAGATTGTCTTGAATGAGGTAGCCCAGAAACAGAAAGACACACATGGTATATAGTCACTCAGAAGTGGTTATTAGACATAAAATATAGGATAAACATACTAAAATCTATATTTCTAAAGAAGCTAAACAACAAGAAAGACCTTAGGGAAGATGTCCAATCCTAATTCAGGAAAGCAAATGTGATAGATATCGGAATTTAAGAGAAAACAGGAAGCAGAACAGGAGCCTACCACAGAGGGCCTTTGAAAGACTCTACTGATTGAAGTATCAAAGCAGATGCTGAGAATCATAGCCAAACTTTGGGCAGAATGCTATGAAAGAAGGGGGAGATAGAAAGACCACGTGGGTACAGGAGCTCCACAAGGAGACCAACAGTACCAAAAAATTCTGGGCCCAGGGGTCCTGCAGAGACAGATACTCCAACCAAGGACCATGCATGGATGTTGCCTAGACCCCCTGCTCAGATTGGACCCATTGGCAGCCCATTGGCAGCTTAGTGTCCAAGTGGGCTATCCCTCAGATAGAAGGGGAGGAGGACCTCCCCTATCAGTGGACTGGTGGAGGGGCATAGGGGAAGAATAGGGAGGGAAGGTGGGATCAGGCAGAGATGAGGGAGGGGCCACAGCTGGGATACAAATTGAAAAATGGTAGTAAATGATAATTAAAAAAAAAAAGAAAGAAAAAAGTTTCACCATATCCTAGCCAAAAAAAAAAAAAAAAAAAAAAAAGTTCAGATTATATTAGGTAAAATGTTACTGGTGATTTTCTGTTAATAATGGGACTCCACAATTATGTTATCTATTGCAAAGACTATTAATCTTTATAAGATAAAGGTGAGAAAATGTAAAATTTGTTCTACACATCCAAGAAAACGCATGAGAAAGATCAGGAAGCAGGGTTTAAAAGGAAAGATTTGGGGATCTGAGTAAGTCTTAGGACCTGTAAACATCCATGAACAATCTAAATGATATGGTGGGGGCTCCTAAAGCGATAAGATGTGGGAGACACCTTTCAGAACAGGGCTATATGTGGACACCATTGACTCGTTCATCCTGGTAATTCAGCAAATTAAGTGCAAAAAGAAGTTAGGCCCTGAGACACAGCTTTTCCTCTGGAGCTTGAAGTAAGTTAATTTATCACAGGTAAAGGCTCTAAGGATGTCAATTACAGAGGCGTAGACTTGAAAGGAGGACAAGACAGTCAACAGAACTGAGCTGCTAGTGGCTTAAGCAGACTGTCAAGGACTTGAAACATCTGCCAGAATGATTTTAAAAACTGAAAATAGTTACCTGTGATTTACGTATTCGACATACAATTTTGTATGCTTTCTTCCTACTATGGTTAAAAAAAAAGGTTTATGCTTTTGAGAGTGAGACCTGTGCAGTAGTTACATTGGAAAGCAGATGTGTACACAATTATAACTGAAATTCTAACTCTCAAGGGTATGGGTTTTGAGGTCCTCTGATGGGAATGAAATTTATTTAAGTTTTTTTTAAATTATTTATTATGTATACAATGCTTTGTCTGCATGTACACCTGCATGCCAGAAGAGGGCACCAGATCTCATTATAGATGGTTATGGGCCACCGTATGGTTGTCAGGATTTGAACTCAGATCTCTGGAAGAGCAACCAGTGCTCTTAACCTCTGAGCCTCTCCAGCTCCCGGGATGAAATTTATTATTAGAGCAGTTTGCCTTCTGCTCTAATAATACCAGTTTACTTTGAGTAGATTGCTTATTTTATGAATTAGACTATTCTAACCATCTTTAGAAACGAAGGAGTGGAAGTGTACCTGGCTTTCTGATTCTCAAGCTCAAATTCCTACTAGAATACTACCCTGCATACTCCCACCCTATAGACACTCTAACCCAGTAACAATAGGCACAAAAAGTTAGTAATGCCTAGGATGAGATTACAAAGAAAATTACATGATTATACTTTACTGGTCAGAACACAAATTGGGTGACTTTTCAGGATAACAACCTGGTAATATTTTCCCAAAGAATTTTATATGCAAATTAAACCCTTTGTTTCCATATTGAAAAAACTAGAAATTAACCCTAAAGATTAATTAGCAATGACACATGCATGAGCCATTTGGTGCAAGGAACTGGAACCAACCTTGTTCTTCAACGTAAAGGTGTTTTATTTGATACAGCAATGGAGGAAAAAAAAACTTATAGGAAAAAGGAACGTATATGCTCTGAAAAGGAAAACAGAAAACTATCAAGATGTATTAAGTGCAAAAAAGTAAGAAGCAAAATCGTGTAAATATTAATTTAATTACAAATATGTGTGTAAGAAGTAGATTGACAGACATAGTGGCATGCAAATAATGTTTTACCCTGAGACAAAATTCAATGTACTTTTAGAAGTATATGCCAGAGAATTGTTGGTTTGTTTTTTTTTTTTTTTTCTGTGTCATTTGGACACATTAGGCCTTTAAAAGTTTCATTTTCTTCCCTAACACTTATTTTATTAGCACTTTTTTTTTGAAATGGGGTCTTGTGTGTTTAAAGCTGGCTTCAAATTCAACTATGTAGCTCAAGATGACCTTGAACTTCTGATCCTCCCGCTGCCACTTCCCAAGTACTGGCATCACAGGCATGTGCCAACCATGCTTGGTTGTATGAGGTGTTAGTGATCCATATCAGGGCTTTATGCATGCTAGGCAATTTCTTTACCACCTAAGCTACAACCATACACCATTAAATTTTTATGCAAACATCAAATGTATGTGTTGAAGCTCCGTAATGTTCAAGGGGAACGTGTACCGCTCATTACCTCTGATACTTCACTTCATGACCATGTCAAACTCTTATCTCCCTTTTACAGGTGAGGAGCTTCAGGCTCAAACCGTAAAATCTCTTAAGGTTGGACAGCTAGATGGCTGCAGAGCTACAGTTTGAATACACCCTTTAGAGCACCGATTCTCTGCCAGGCCGAACCCTTTAAAATTGTCTTTATACCCTCACTGCCTATTGAGAGTATGATAGTGAACAACTGGATCCTCATCAGAGAATGCGCAGGAAATACTTTTCTAAGTATAAAGCCATTAGGGAAGAAGGTTGGGGTTTGTTTAAATTAGACGGACAAATCCCTAAATGGTTGGGAGATGGCTCTTTGATGAAGAGATTAACACTCTTTTTTAGTTCCTCCTTTCAAAACATTATAAATGTTAGGGCCAGCAATATAGCTTAGTGGATAAGTACATTTGCTGCCAAGACCTAGTATCCTGAGTTTGATCTCAAGAATCCAAGATGGAAGAAGAGACCAATTTTCCTAAAAGTTGTTCTCTAATCTCCACTCACACGCACACATCATACATGCACATACACAATAATAATAATGATATGTATTTCAAACTAATATTTAAAAATGTTCTCTTGAGCCTATAAACTGCATAGTATTCCATTTTTAAACATATGCAGTTCTTGACAATTATCTGAAATAAATTGGAATTGAAGTTACCTCCAAGTTTAATTCCCTAATTAGTGGTGTCATTAATGAACAAGCTCCCTTCTTGACAAGATATTAAAGTATCATCAGGCTGGGTATAACAGTCATCTGTTCTATAGTGATTATTAGGACTCTACTGCATGGAAGAGTGTCTTTTGCTCTAAGTAAAAGTAAAGAACTTTCTCCTCAAGGAGGCTAAAACAGATATTAAAGTTGCCAACAGGTAAGATGGCCTCAAAATGTTTTAACAGTTTAGTGAAAGAGCACGGCCTTGCTTTGATTGCTCACCGCTGGCTGGATCAGAAGAGGAATTTCCATGCATGCCTGGTGGATGGCTGTGGATTCCACCAGTCTGGACACAGGCAGGTTGGGAGATGAGCAGCAGAACTCCAAATCTGGAAAAGGCATGTGAAGGGAGGTTCAACCTTCACAGGCTAAAGCTCTTCCAGCAGAGGGCAGTGCCTTGGAAATCTAGCAGGACCCAGGCTAGCTGGAGCCAGAACTGGACAGAACTTCATTAGATAGGCTGCACCCACCACCTTATTAAGACAGGAGAAAATTGAACTAAACTGTCCCTTGACTACTGTAAGTGACATTGGGGAATTCTGATCAGGGACAGTGGGATTTCACACTTTTGTGATTCGCCTATTTTCTATGCCCAACACTTTGGATTGGGTGATACATCTCTTTATCCAAGCTTGGTCATTAGGGCTTGTAAGTAGAGAAATGTGGAGGCAGTTCAACTAGACTGGCAGTGATTCTGGCAGGTTTCTGAGAGTGCTAGAGTAAAGAAAGGGGTGAAAAGCCTAAAATACTGCCCAGCCTTGTGGCCCCATGGAACTCACACAACATTTACAAATAGAAAGTTAGCAGTAACAATTTTCTCTAAAAATAAAACAGTTTAAAACTAGAGTTATTATTTGGTTTTTAATTTCAAGGCTATGAAAGATGGCATTTAAAACAAAGCTTCACCGTGGAACAGCCAGCTGGGCAATTCATTACACATGCAGATAGGTGATAAAAAGATGGAATGAAATTATTCCATAGGCCTAATCATTTGCAATCAGCTTTCTTGAGTATTGGTTACCATTTCTGCTGTGTAGTGGTTGGAAAAGTTAGAACAAAAGTGAATAGCCCAGTAAAAAGTCTGCTTGTAATGCTGATCCCTTTGAGCTCTGTGATTTTTTTAAGAGTTTCATATTCGCTGAGGGAGGTGAGGCGGATGTGCCGATTGATAAAGTACAGTGTCATAATATGACTAAAACACCACCTTAAAAATCAGAACCCAAACCAGCTCTAAGGGTCATTTGCATACATTGCTCAGGAAAGAAATAACAGGAAAGAGAATCAACTTCCTAAACTGTTTTATTTTCCTAGCAACTTCCAGCCTAGGGATGTTTGGTGTTCTCTCAGTTGCTAGATTGTTGGCTGGAGATCTCACAACGACCAAGGATCACGTCCTCAGAAAAGGCTAGTAGACACTTAGAAGCCAAGGGGACTTCGGCGGGCCAGTGGTAAAGAAAAATCAGCCAACCGCTGCTAGTTTGAAAGCAAGGGAGGTGTAGGTTTCCCCAAGCACCCTTTCTCAAGGCCATTGCCCGGACTTGTAACCCTGCGGGGCCGCCTGGCTCGCTCAGCTCAGCAGGGCGCGGCCCTAGCGCCACCCTGCTCGCCCAGAAGAAGAGGTGGGACTTTCCCCACCGGAAGTGAACGCGTACAGTCTCGGGGAATTTGGGCACCTCAGCCAGTGTGTCAGGGAAACCCTTCCGGGTTTATGCTGGGGGTGGGGGGTTGGGGGTGGTTGAGGAAAAAAAAAAAAAAAGAGGTGGGTTCGATCAGAGTCCCTGCGGCCGCCGCCGCCGGACGGCCCCCGCCCCTTTCCCGTCCGCTATCGGCAGCGACCGGGCGGCCTGGTGGCCATGGCCTTGGCTTGACTGAGCCTCTGGGGCGGCTAGGCGAGTGTGGACAGCCCGGTAAGCGGCAGCGGCGGCGGCTCAGGGGAAGGTGGCGGCTTTGGGTGCCAGCGTGGAGGTCAGGCGACTCCTAACGTGCGCGCCCTCTTCCCCTCCCCTCGTTACAGGCCAGACGACCCCCGCGGGAACCGGGGGCCCAGAGACCCCGCCCCGGCTGCAGTGAGCACAGCGGAGCCCCGAGGCCTCAGGCCGGCTTGGCGGCGCCAGCAGGAAGCGGGGTCCCCGGGCCCCTTTGTGTGCAGGGCGGGGGAGGGGTGGTGGGCAGCCCCCGGCCGCGAGGCCCCCGCCCCTTCCCGCTAGGGGGTGCGCGGCTGCTCCCCACTCTCTCTCAGCCGCTCCAGGGCTCTCCCTCCTTCCCACGCCCCCCGGGCCGGCCTTGGGTTCCTATAGGAAGGGCATTACCATCCCATCCCCACCCACCCGACACTTGGCTCTTTCCCCTCCCCCTCCTGTAACTTCCTCCTCGTCCCCGGTTGGGCCCTCTGCTACTCTGCACCCTCCTCCCCAGTTCGCACTTTTCCGCGCACCTTCCACCTCGCCTTGCCGCAGCGCAGCTAGCGGGGTGTTATTTCCACCCCCCCTTGGGTAAGGAGTTGGTGAAGGTGAGACTCATGAGGGAATACAAGGTAGTGGTGTTAGGGAGCGGAGGGGTTGGCAAATCTGCCCTCACTGTGCAGTTTGTCACTGGGACTTTCATTGAGAAATATGACCCTACCATTGAAGATTTCTACCGCAAAGAGATCGAAGTGGACTCTTCCCCTTCAGTACTGGAAATTCTGGACACCGCGGGAACTGAGCAGTTTGCCTCCATGAGAGATCTGTACATCAAAAACGGCCAAGGTTTCATCCTGGTGTATAGTTTGGTTAATCAACAGTCTTTTCAGGTAATCAAACCGAGTCTTGTAATTTCTTCGAAGGGGGTGTGGTAATCTACATGTACTTCTGATTTGCCTGAGCTATGCGTTAATGAGTGTTTCGCTTTTGAAAGTTTGGCATGGCATGGAAAAGCACTGGATTGTTTCTGTAGAGAGTGCTAACGTAACAGACATCGACAAATATTCTAAAGTTATTTTTAAAGAAAAGAAAAGTGAAAAAGAAATAGGTCAGCCTGAGTATTTTTAGCCTTATGGTATAACCCGAAGTCGCTTATTCAATTCAACAAGTATGGGTTAACGTGCTCAACAAAACATTTCATAGATAATCTCAAGTAAATGGAGCAGGGTGGAAGAAACTAAGTCCATTATCTCTTACACATAGATAAAACCTGTGTACCTACTTTTCCTTCCTCCCCTTTTTTGTTCACTCCTAAATTCCTCAGCAGGAATCCTAACTCTCAGTGCTGCAAAAATGAGTAAAAGACCTGTTTTCTTGGCATTTTGCTTGGGGAATGCAGCCAAAGGGAAGTTACTCGCCTAAAAGACTAGTACCTAGGATTCATAACCGACAGAAAACAAGAATGGCTCTCCTTTTATCCCGTTGATCCATATCGTTTCTGCCTTCATAGCCTGTACTTAACAGAAAATATGTGGAACTGGGAACACGTGCTTATCCCAGTGGGGTAGCCAACCTGGATTTGGTCCAGTTGCTTCAGAAAATCCAGTCCGTCCTTCACTGGGAAACAGACTGAAGTTGGTTATTTTAAGAGATGCACTAATTGTTGCTATTTATTCCTTGAAAATAAATGACCTTATATTGACCCGTTATATTGACCTCCATTGATATAGGAAACGGATATTTTTTTTTCTTGCATTTAAAGGTATGCACTTAATGTTGCTTACTTAAGAAATCTTAAGTGCCTTAGCCAGAGTAATGTGCTAGTTTCACATTCTTTAGGAGTTGAAGGTAAAGTACTGTGTAGGAATTTTTCCAGTAACCTAATACAATAACTTCAAGAACTTCTTTGTAAAAAGTGTAAGTAAATGAATCTAATGTACATTTTTTTGATAGATTCACATCCCCAAAGAAAATACTGTAAAACCATTTCCCCCAGAAAGTACTAAGGCTGTTATTTGACAGGCATTTTCTTTCTAAGGGATCTTCGAAAGATCTGTTTTTGTATCAGCAGACTCTCCTTGCCTTTTCAAGGGTGTTTCATAAGATTCCCACTGTCTCCTCCTCTGTTATAGACTCAAATATGGACTATGGAACTGTGGCAGCATTTCAGCAAAGACTCAGATTTTTTTGAGGCAAAAGTTGGTATTCTTGACTAAACTTGTTATTCCATAAGGATACCCAGAAAAGCAGCTTAACAGTTCAGAGAAGACTGAGTTGGTATATTTGACCTGTGTGTGAATGTTCTCTCTACTGTAATTACTGAAATACATGTTTATATTTAAGGCAACTCTTAAGTTATAAACCTCAAAAAATAAGCTGTGCTGGGTCTAAACCTACAATAGTCTTATCAATAAAATTTTCTCCAAAAATTGATGTTACTGAAAGTAGCTAATGCTCTGGTTTTGGTAATTAACTATAGTTACCTAAAAGCACTGCATATGTGAAAAAGACAGTAGGAAAGCAAACATGGGAGAAGAAATGAATGACTTCTCACCCAGGCTCCAGATGCATTGTCCTTCTAGGGACGAGGTCACTGTTACCAAAGTTGTCTGATATTACAAGGCTAAACACTTAGTATCTAATTTAAAATGAAATATTTATGTGTACGAATCTGTTTTTAAAACTCGTTTTCTAATCTTAAAAAGTGTTTTAGGGGTGTGTGTATGTGTGTGTGTGTGTGTGTGTGTGTGTGTGTCTTCCTCTTTAAAACACTTTCTCTTAAGTGCCGTTGCCAAATAATATATGCTGCAATCCTATGCTGGGATAACAGGTGTTACAAGGAATAATGACAGCTAGGCAGGTTTAGGGAGCTGGCCAAACATCTGTATGTACAAATGGATTAATCATATTTGGGGAAGTGACTCTTTTATCGAAATAGACGGAGGGTGGGGGGTAGTGGTTAAAGGAGTTTTAAGGTTAGTGTGGAGCTTGTGTTTTGTATTCCTGATGTAAAAAGCAGAGCTAGTGCGTGTGGAGATTATCTAGTTCTTGCTTTATAGGGGGGAAATGGCATTGTTGTCTTTATTTGGGTAGGTGAGTTTATTTTTATATAATATAGCCACCAAGAAGTGATTTTTGTGATACTGTAACATGTCAGCTATGATAATGCAAACATGTAATGTTCTTTTCCTCTGTGCTTGCTTGAATAGGATATCAAGCCAATGAGAGATCAGATTGTGAGAGTGAAGAGATATGAAAAAGTTCCACTAATCCTGGTAGGAAACAAAGTGGATCTGGAACCAGAAAGAGAGGTTATGTCTTCAGAAGGCAGAGCTCTGGCTCAAGAATGGGGCTGTCCGTTCATGGAAACATCAGCAAAAAGTAAATCAATGGTGGATGAACTTTTTGCTGAGATTGTCAGGCAAATGAACTATTCATCCCTGCCCGAGAAGCAAGATCAGTGTTGTACAACTTGTGTTGTCCAGTAAAAAAAGAAAACCTCAATCATGGCCATACCGAGCAGGTTAGTTGGTGGAACTGTTTCGACCAGGTGGTCTTTTGTTTATGAAGTAGAGAATAAACGGCTGGTTCATAGTAACACACTCATACATTTGATACCACCTTAAATGTCTGTGTTTTTTAAATAATATTTTTCCTCAGCATAAAACCATCATAATTCAGTGCAGAAAACCTTTTTAAAATGCAAAGAAGCAGAACAAAGGTAAGAAATTGTGTGTCTTGCCATTCATTGATGAGACATATATTTAAGGAGTGACTTTTTAATTTTCTTTCTCGGCTTTACTTAAATAATATTTGGAAAGAATGATTCATATTACAGTGCATCTTTCCTCTGTTTTTCAGACTTAGTGTCCAAGATGCACAGGACAGCATTTAAAAATAATTTCATAAGATGATGGATAATTTTCTGGTGTTTTTAATACTTTTATATTCTGGGCAAGAGAGCCACTATAATTGAAACAACCAATTTTCTAATCATCCAAGTACTTGATTTAATAGAATGATTATTTAATCAAAGTTCATCTGTACTTTGTACTTGTGGAAATTGTGACCTCTGGTAATAACAAATTGCACTGTCACAAAGTACCTTCATTTCACTCAGAATACGTGATGAAATGAAAATCTGGTTAAATCATCTGTGGTGTGTCCAAAGAAACCATCCTGAGCACAGGAATCATTTCTATTTAGTGCAATAAGTCATGGAATTCAGAACAATAACAAAACTTCACACCTTATGTTAAATGATGATATGTTTTTAAATGAGCTTTTGAGAAAGAAGGTTATATATAAAAGTTTATTGAGCATTTAAGATGAGATGATTGTACACATATCTTGATCTTTTCAGTAATCGGGCAAATAGTCTCAGAGAGTAGCACTTAGATAATAATATAAACAACCAATACCATGGGAGACTAAGAAAAACACAGTA
Source organism: Psammomys obesus (assembly GCF_907164565.1). NCBI lineage: Eukaryota > Metazoa > Chordata > Mammalia > Rodentia > Muridae > Psammomys > Psammomys obesus. The sequence goes on along the minus strand of NW_026594184.1, from coordinate 2,962,272 downwards.
AATGCCAGACTAGTAAGACAGTATCAGGATGAACCTGACCCTTCTGAGCCAGGGCTGACCTCCAGTCTAGGAAGCAGCTTTGCAAATGGCAAGAGTCATTTCAGATCGCAGACATGATTCCTAACCAAAGGTCTGGCTTTATTTGTGCTGCCTAGAGAAAGAACTCACGCTGCCTAATTCATCTTTTTAGACAAGGACTCTTGTCAGGTAGTGTCATCTTTAAAAATGAAGGATGACAACAGGGCTTTATTCAAAATGCTTTCACTCATCAGCCGTTACCATCTAAGATCATTGATGAAAACACATTTGTTCTGTCCAGCTACATCTATTTTATAGAATCAGTTTGGGGACTGTAGTCTAGCTTAGGTACTGCTGATAGTATCACCTATATGGTATAGTTTTGAGGTGGGAACAAGCTTACATGGATATGTAGGTGATTGAGTCCTACATTCTTGATGCCACAATTTATCTTTTAAATTGTAAACCATCTTCAGGTTTGAACAAGTTCTGTATGGTGATCGCATCTTTACTGTTAAGTTCTGCTTCTCTCACACTGTCAGTTGAGCAGATGACGTAAATACATACACTGTTTGAGTTTTGTCAAAGTTATACAAGTTAACTAAATCCCATAAATGTTTCTTCCTATCATTAATGTAGGAAAAGAGGATAAAATCAAAGTTAGTTCTCAGACACAAAGGGTCAGTTGTTATCCCTGTTGGGACCTGCATAATTTCTACAGCCATCTTTAGATAGTTTTTATTAGAAATAATATCTATATTTGTTTCATTGTGTATGCTCTCATGATCTGTTTTTTTTCCATTACTTACAGAGATCTATGTATACATGGGATGGATTAAAAATATCAAGTAAACTACATTTATGTTTCCTGTAGGTTAACATACTAAAGTCAAAAGTTATTAATACCAGTAATTACACATTTTTGTTAAGTGACTTTGTAATAATGTGTAGCTTTCTGATTGATTTTTTTTTTGTTCTTATGAGCAGAGTAGCTGAAGGTGTGCCCCCTTCCCCAGATTTCTGAAGTATCTTTTAGAACAGTGTGCACTGTATGCAAGGTTTTTTTTTTCCTAACCCCAAATCAGATGGAACTGATAGCTATGCGGGTCTGCACCCTGAGGCTAGTGGAGTTTGTGGTCTTCCTTCCTCAGTTACCTGAACAAGTATGTGATGGATTGTGAGTCACAGAGCCCTGAAGGCATCAGTCCCAGATCTCAACTGATGATCAGATTTTGGCTAGTAAGGGTGTTTTAAGGAGGATTTTTCCCTCCATCTTAGAAAAGAGCTTTGGGTTAAGTTAGAAATAATAGTATGTAAGACATAATGACCAAGGTTGCTGCTGACCATTGGCTGTGCTTAACTGACAGGGGACATTATTAGCCCTAAGAATGGCTCCTGATTGTTCCTCACATTTATTTCCTAACACCCTTTAATTTGGGTCACCAGTCTGTTGCACAACACCTGCTTCAGAGTCTGGCTCCCAGGATTGCTTCTTCCCCTTTTACCCTTCCACTGGCAGTCATTTTATTGTAAATTAGGAAGTGTGGCAGATTCTTTAGACCCAGCCATCATCCTGATTTCCTTCCTGACCTTGCAGTGGCTTCTAGCAAGCTCTTAGTAGAACTGTTTCACTGGGAGGGCAGCAGCCACAGTCTCATAAAAACTTAGCTTAGTGGTCCACCCCTTATTTTAGTCCCTAAATCAGTAGCCTCTCCATCTAGTGTGTATTATTTCAATAGACAGTGTGCTGCTTGGGTATAATATTATTGAGAAGGATGGCTGTTTTCTTAATAACATACTATAAAACAAGAAAATCAGAGCAGTGTGGGGATTGAGAAGAAAGAAAAAGCAGAAATTCCTAGTGCACTGGGCTTGTGTTGTTGAGGAACATCAAATGTTGAGCACCATCCCTGGCAGTTTTCCAGTCGATATGATATTTTGGTCTAACCCTCCACTTTTGTCAAATCATTATTTCTATAAATTACCAAATATCCCCATGGATGTAAGGTGGACAACCCCTGGTTAAGAACCACTGAGCTTAAGAAGCTTGGAAATTGTAGCATTTATGTTTGGGCCTTGAAACATGGGTATGGTGAAGGCGATGGAAGATACAGTTAAAAAAATACAGGAAATTTGAAGAGACATAATAAAACCCTTAAATAGTCTATCTATTCCCCCTCCCCCCCAAAAAAGGGAGATGTACATTAAAGATTCCCTTATGTGATAATTTGGTTTAACCTTTTGGCAAGTAGAGTTTTTAAAAATGATGTTTAATGCAGTCCTATGTTTCAGTCCAGTATTGATGAATGTTACAATAGAAAAAAAAATTAAAAGAGGGAATGGTGTTCTTTACTGTGGCCTGAAGGACTATAAAATTTTCTAATGTTTTCCTCAGCATGTTATGGAACAGGTTCTCCCAACTAAAGTAAATGGTGCATAAGAATACCAAACACCAGGGAGCAAAATGAAAGAACAAAGATCATTATTTATGTCAGCCTCAGTTCATTATATATGTCAGCCTGAAGAAAAAGGAGATTCTTGATTCAAGGCTAGCACGTCATTTCATGTGACAACAGAATGCCTGGGATGGTAACAAAGACTCCTGGAAGGCTAACCCATCTATGAATGGGATTTTATTCTAGCTGGACTTTGTTTCTTAAATGAAGTAGGGCAGATTAGAATTTTCAAGGGTTTTTAATATAAATATGGACAGAGAACAGTTTCTTTTTTTTTCCTGTTTCTTTTCTACTAAATGTGATAGTTCAGCAAATGTGCAACGAAAATCCTCACAATTAAATCACATTACATGCCATAAAATGCTAACATTTTCATATCCAAGTTAAATATTACTTGTGTGAATAGAAGCCTGGGGTAGATTTCTCTCACAGACAGTACAGTATTGTTAGGTGCATCTTTCTTTACTGCTGCCCTATTGAGCATGCCACTTTGAGTAGGGGAACAGTCCCCTAGTCATCTTTGTGTTCCAGAGAAGAGAGGAATATTTGAATCGTGGAGAAACATGCTTTGGAGCAGAAAACCAAAAGGTTCCACAGCAGACCTGGAGTGCAAAGGATGGGCAGAGCTGCTTGCCTTCCCTACTACACTTAAATCTCGCCAGGCCCCCTCTGACCCACACAAGGTTCACAGTTTGACACCTCAGAATATATGGGTGGGGAGGTGTCTGATTAGAAAGTCTCTGTGTATCTGCTCCCTCTTTAATTGTTTCCTCTAACCTCACAATTAGGTTTTTGTTGTAGAATGAAATGTATGTTTTACTTCATTACCTCTCTGGTTTAGAGTGAACTATCAGTAGAATTAACAAAAATTGCATCATGGGGTTGGAGAACTGCCACAGAGAAAGTGTTGTAGCCTTACTATTGGAACAGTTCTCCTCATGGGATTACTTCTCAGTGAGGTTGTACAATTCACAAGATAATGTAACTGAAAAAAAAAATGAAGTCCTCTCAATTGTTGGCAAATGTATCCAATTAAAACCATATGTACAAATTCCTTGGATTAGCCACAGTATTAGGAATATTGTTTCAGAAGGCACTACTCACAGTTGTAACAATTGGCTTCGCACTATTACCACTGGACATGGTGACAGTATTTGAGATAGTAGAATTGAATTCATCATGTTAAACATTTGACAGTCTTAGGTCTAGGACATACAAAAAATATCTTAGTCCTTCCTTTGATTCTGGGCTCATCGTACACATCACGTAAATTCATCATGTATCCCTCCTTTCCAGCATGGTTCCACCTCCATTCAAGACATTTATGACATGGAATCATCTTTTGCTGTCTGTGTTTTAAGGGGAGACAATTAGTACTTTTCATGAGGTAGTCTTCGATTCCAGTGCCAATAAGCTTCATGCAAATTAGATTGAAGAAATGGAACAAGATAGGTAACAACAACAAAAATCCACTACCTTTATCACATAACAGAATTACATCAACACAATTAATATTTATCTCAAATATGAAACTTTCAAATAAAAATGTAAAGAGAATTTCATCTTTTAGGAATGTTCCTTGCTTAAATTCCCAGATTTAAAATGTCTGAAACTAGAAAAAAAAGAAAGAAAGGTTGTGGCTATACATCTATATTTGCCAATAATATAAAAAGTATTGTAGTAAATACCATTGTGTTTAAAATTGTAACGGCTGTTTAAGCTAAAAAGCCATTTACAACTGCTAAGCCCTTCATGATCCTTTGTTACTGTCCTGGGGATTCTGTTATCTCATGAAATGATGTGTTTTGTCCTGAATCAAGAATCTCCCTTTTTCTTCAGTCTGACATAAATAATGATCTTTGTTCTTTCAGGTCTGTGTTTGGTACTCCTGTGTACCAGTTTACTCTACTTGGGAGATCCTTTTTCATTTATTGAGAGAAAGTTTGAGCTATTGTTTGCTTCTATTTTCACTCTCATAATTTTATTAGAAAAAAAATTTAAATAAAACCAAACACTTTCATGAGAGTTTGAATAGAAGCTGCCAGAATTAAGATTTGCTGGCTGGCTGGCAGCATAAGTATTATCTTATGGCTTGTGGGGCAGGAAAGCAGCAAGTCACAGCTTTGCAGCAAGTGTGTCTCAGTGTGATAGCCTGAGAGTGAAAATGTGCTAATCTGACTTGGCTGCCTGTAAAGATTCTTGAGTGGTTTTCTTTTAAGTGAATGAGAGTGTTAGTAAACTGAACATTTTGCTGTCACTGTAGAGCAAGGACATTTACATTTTCCATCTTGAATATTACTAGTATGAGAGATACTGTCCTTTTGGCTTAATGAAAGAAGTTGCTTCAGGATTTATTGCTGCAGAGAATTATAATTTATTGCTCTCTTGAAAAGTGACCCATATTTTGCATAGAGGTATGCTACATGTTCATATTGTTGAGTGTGACTCAAAATTTACATATATGGCTTTATTTCGCTGGAGTATTATCTTCAGACATGTGGATACATCAAGTAAGTATTATGCAGGGTTATTTGGATAGAAAGGGATAGAAATATAACTTTTATTTAATATAGAATATGATTAGTAACGTGGTATGTAGTATGTAAGTACTTTGTCATTTTGATGTTATAGTATTAAACCATCACACTTAATATCTTCAATATGATATTGTAATTATAACCAAAAAATTCAAGCTCTTGTGTATTTATTTTGAAAAGTGCAAATTATAGTACACTGTTGCGAATTAATTGGGGGAAGTCTAATATAAATTAGAGAAAAATCTAATCTATAGATAATCAAATACTGGTTTGGTTTATACTATATAAAGTTTAACTAATCTTGAAAAGTCCTTATGTATGAATGCCCTTACCGTAGATATAAAAGAACTGGTGTTATGATCCTAGAGGTCTAAAAGTCAATGACATAATAGGGAAACGAAAGCAATTCCTGATATTTATGAAGTACTTTCAAACATTACCTTATACAATAGAGATAGCAACTCTGTGAGGGAAGTATTTTTTCTTGCTATTTTAATGATGAGGAAATTGGACTTACTCAAACTTTACCCGTATCTTCATTTAACACTTAGCTTTCCACACTTAAGACTTACTTTTTACTAGACAAACTTTTTGTTTCTAAAGAGGAAGATTTTTGCTAAGTTTAGGTGGCAGTATTTCAATAATGAGTGGAAATTCTTTCAAATGATACAGCTAATGAGAACACATTCTCTCAGGCTCTTTGAACACTAATAGGAGTGTAGTTGTCAAATGAAATTAAAATTCCATGTTTGTAGACATTGCTAGAGCTCGTGGAGATCTTACACTGGATTCACTTGGCACTCTTTCACAGTTGCTTTTCTTTTCTTTCTGGCTGTATGATAACTTTTTTTTTAATATTCTCCATTAGATAACAAACACAATTTCATTCCCCTGGAAACCAGTTGGTGACACAGCACAGCTAAAGGACATAATATTTGAGTGATAAGAGTTTTCTCTCCTAGTATTAAATGGAAGGCAGAAATCTGTCAGCTGTAAGGCTTGAAACTAAGGAGTCTCTATTACAGGACAAGTTCTTGTGATTAAGAGGGAGCCCATAAAAAGAGAAGATCAGAGTAGGGCATGTGACTTGCTGCATATCACCCTCCAGGTTTCAGTGTCTATACTCTGAATCATACTGGATTCCGACAAAACTAAACTTTGGAAAAAGTAGTAGAGTAGCAAGGTAACTCATAATGAGCATTGAAGTATACCACCATTTCCAGTTATAATAGGAACAGATCCAGTTCAAAGTAGAAGCACCATTTGCCCCAGCTTCTGCATTGTAAGATTATTTTAATTAGTCCAAATGTTTTTAATATTATGTATAAGTAGGAAGCGTCATAAAATTATAATGTAAATACTAACAGAGACGCAGTGTGTTCTATCCAGTTCAGCCTTACTACACTGCTACTTTTTGGCGACTTTTCTGTACCTGTACAGAATATTACTTTGCTACTTAAACTGACAGAGAACACAGTAAAATTACACCCTAAGATCTCATACTAGTGACCTGCAGTATCTATCTATCTATCTATCTATCTATCTATCTATCTATCTATCTATCTATCTATC
>NW_026594184.1:2933430-2955679 GCF_907164565.1 Psammomys obesus | reverse complement strand
ATCTATCTATCTATCTATCTATCTATCTATCTATCTATCTATCTATCATCTATATATCCATATATATCCACATACATGCATGCATACATTTGGATTTATTGCCAGTTATTTTTTAATATTCTACTGTATATTTCTAGGTTTTCATGAAATGTCTTTTATCTTACTTTCAGATAAAACTCAGAGGAAATTTGCACAGATGCTGCTTTGGAGAACTTTACAACCTGGGTTGCAGAACTGAGCCTTGGTAAACCTGTCTCTATCACAGCATGTTGCCATACATCTAATGAAGTGCATAAGGTCTTTGGCCCTCAAGATCCAAGGACCTTAGCAGTAATGCTTAGCACGTTTACCATACATTTAAAATCTGTTCTTTATCAATTCATCCTTTTATAGCTTTTTAAGTTCTTATTGATGGCTAATATGAAAGGGTTAATTTTAATATGTTAGTTGATTTCTTTAATCAGTTTCTCAACTTGTATTTATTACTCAAACTCAGTATTACCTACTCAATGCCTTTTAAAAGAAAGATATAATGGAGAAAAATTGAGCCTTAAACAAATGGTTACTTCTGTATATTACCTCGTACCAATGCTTCATCCTGTTTGTAAAATCTTTCTCCTTTAACTGGTTGGTTAATACTTTGAGACTTTGTTTACGTGTGGCAGTGTTGTTAAAAGAAATTAAAGATCACATTTTTCCTGTATAGATAGAATATCCCTTTTCTTAAGTGCAGTTTTTTTGTAATTACCAAGTTCTGAAAGTTACAGGTGATATTGGAAATTGACTGTACAGCATTTACTTGAAGAGTTAAGCATTTGATTCCATTAGGCCTTCACATGTGTTAATCTCATATACAGCATTGAATTGCAGCAGTAATATTTTCCTTTCTGTGAAGTTCTAAACTTAGTTATGACCCACTTAGCAATGCCTTTGAAAAGGGATATTGTGTCCATGGTAAATCAATTGTATACCTAAACAGAGATAACTCAGTTTTGCCTATCAGGCTTGTCATTGACATCTGGTAGACTTCTGCACATGTAAAACTGAATTCAAATATAACCATGTACACTTTCTAGTTCTTAATATTTGTCTTTCCTAATAATAGTTTAAAGCAATATTTGTTAATGTTTTCTTGCACTATCACAACTGCTTTTTAGTTATTTTTTTCAAAATGCATGTTCGTAGTAGACACAAAATTCTGTGTAATAGGAGAGAGAATAGCGCCAAGTTTCTGGCTGTTTTTTTATTATTATTTTTGCAAATGTGCTTTCTAATAGCCATTGCCTTCCATGTTGTTTACCTAATCAGCACATTTTGTCTGAATACTTGAACATTTTACCAATAACGCAGGTATAGAAACAGAAAAAAAAATCTTTACAAAGAGTAACCTTTTCGTTCAGTTTTAACATCATGATGCAATTATTTTTTCAATTGTATAGTTTGACAGTATTTTGTTCTTGGGTTTTTATTTGGTTTGATTTGTATGCTTTTAATTTGCAGAAGTTAGTAACTGCAGCTCAAATACTGCACCAAAGTTCTCGATTTTAGGAGCCCAGCTTTAGTCATTTGAACATGCTTCTAAATAAAGCAAAACCAAAACTATGCTTTTGATCTATAATAATAGCTCAATAACTTTGTCAAGAAAAGCTCTACTATATGCAGTGATGGTTTGTGGAAGGGTGTGGCAATTTTAAATTTGTATTGTGTGGTGTTCAAATAAAGTGATAACTACATTCATGTGATTTATTGGTCAGCATGGCCATTAATTAATGAGTAGAAAATGATTAAACTTTGATTTCTTTTTTTTTAAATCGTGTTGTATTTGATTCCTGACCAGATTCCCCCAAAGTGAGCTCTTGTTCTTAAATTTGGGGTTTGATGGTGAGAGCATAAGGGTACAGGCAACTGAAACAATTGTTCCTTATTTACAAACTGCTTGAAATTAATACTTACTTAATTTGAGTTTGCACTTTAAAACCAAACACTCATTTCAGAGTACCTTAAGTGGTTGTGGGTCACCATTATTAGCTCTGTGAAATTCTAAAGGAATCAAATAATTCATGATGGCTTCAGTATTCTGCAGATTGATTTTTTTATACAGTGAATGTGTCCTATGGCTATTCTTCCCTGCTTCCCTTCTTTGCCTTCCTCACCTCTATCATGGTGTTCATTGTCATTGACCTCAGCAGCAGATTTCACTTGGCTTCACTTAGGATCACAGGAATCAGGGGAAAGTGATTTTAAAGGTGGTTTCTCCAGCACATTTTTAAAAAAGGGACCAAAAGTTATTTTAGCTTCCTCAATAGAGTGCATGTTGCTTATTAGGATAAGAAATGAATATTAAATGCAATATATGTCTTGTCTTTATTATGGCATCTGTTTAGGAATTGTTCAAATCACTGCAGTAGGGCTCTGCAAATAAAATCATGTAACCTATTATCACGGATCTAATGTACTGTAATTTTATCAGTGAACAGTAAAATCTCGAAAAGCAAGTACAAACATTGAACAATTACCTATGAAGATTTGTAAAAGTAAAATTTTTCCAATAGATTTCATTCTTGTCATTTTGTAAGACAACCCTACAGTCCACCTGTTTGTAACTTTTTTAATAAAATAGATATCTGTATTACTGAGGCTTATCTTTAATTTTTTAATTATTGGTATATTTCTTCTTCTTCTTCTTCTTCTTCTTCTTCTTCTTCTTCTTCTTCTTCTTCTTCTTCTTCTTCTTTTCTTTTTCTTCTTCTTCTTCTTTTCTTCCTCATCTTCTTGATTTGCCAACTTATACTTTTTAGCAGAAAGCCATTATCCACATTATATAATACATATTTAAACAGAAATTTCAAATTCATTCACTTTTTTTCTTAGTTGCTATTTTGATATTGTAGGGGGAGTATTAAAATATACCCTAAATTATAATGCTTAATCAATTGGAGTAACTCAGAAATGATAAATAATGAGTAAAAAATAATACAACTTTGTCCATATGCAGAAAGTAAGCCAAATAAAAATTTGTTGACTGGAAACTATTCTTGTATTAATAATTTCACACAGTGGTAAGTTGTATAATTAAATTTTGATATATCAAATTAAGAAAATTCAAATACATTAAATTAAATTATCATTTTGCTTTTGGGGTGGTGTTTATTTGTTTTGTTTTGCAATGCTTTGAGTTGAACCCAGAGCCTTGTACATGCTGGCCAAACTCAGCTGGATTACCACATTGTCTTATGCATCTGAAGTTTTTGCAAGTCAGTTACTTCATTGTTCAACCCAGTACTTTTAACTTGAACTAAGAAGATTTTTATACCTTACTTTTAAACTTAAGATCAACTTTTAAAATTGGACAGGCCTGTGGACTCCATTTGGGAATTTGGAAGGGATTACCAGGAGTGTATACCTATGTCACAACGTATAGAAAATGTCTTGTTTTATTACTACCAATCAACTGTCTTCTGTTGGACTCAAGCTGTCCAGTATATGCTGTGGTAGTTATGGTCCTCAGTCTTTCAGGATTTATCCAACTTTCTTTGCCCAAAGAAATAGAATCCCTTCATCCAGTAAGGCCCACATTCTAACCCAGTGAGTAACAGAAAGAGAATAGGGTGGTATAAGAAAGAGCAAAGGAAAAGTAGTCAGACTAGCAACAGGAATCAGAAGGGGACTATATCCCAGATCACCTTTACCTCTTTGATCAGGTTCTTAGATATCATTATTATCCAGGAATAAGATGCATCCAATCTTGATGTTCCTTCAGGAGATAACTTTTCAAATCCAAAGCTCTAAAACTCAGGATTGAAGTAGGGATACTTTCATTTGTAGTTGAAATTAAGGTGAAGAAAAGTCATGACCAAATGCGTAAAGGAAAAATCAAACTAAGAAAAACTGATATTTTTGTATATGAATTCATCATAGGGTAGACTCAACTGGTTCTATTCAGGTTATAAATCATGTGGAGGTTGTAGAGTAATTAAAGGGTACTTATACCAGGGAAGAGTCCAGTCCCAGAGCATTCCACACCTTCTTCTGCTGTCTGTAGGCACCATGTATACACATATAGTCTAAATACATTCAGGCAAGCATTCATACACATTAAGGTTTTTTTCTTTCTTTCTTTCTTTTTCTTAAGAAATCTTAAAGCAAGATTTTTGAAAAAGAAATGGCAATTTTAACACAGTGTGACAGTCCACATGCAATAAATTACTAGGATCCAATTTAATGTGTGTGTGTATGATACTACTAAGAGTTTTTATAAGACAAAAGCTATTTTCATTAGCTATTTTTCATTGGAAAGGCAATGACTTAAATCAAGAATTTGCAGCCATTGACCTCCAGGCAGAATCTAGGTTCTTTAGTGCCAAAAGAACTGAAGTTTGATTTAGCAGCTGCATCCAGAATCTATCCTAGAGCTGAGCTGCACCCTCATCCTGCTTTGTACTTAAGAGTTTGCATGTAGAATCATATGTGCGCCTGATCCCAGTCATATCCTTCTTTGGTAAAGATCCCTACTTCCATGATTTTCACATACTTTAATGGTCCAGGTGTTGGCATAATGTTCTTATGGGATGTGTATAGTTTACCCTTGTTCATTCAAATGCTGATTTCTCGATCCCACTATCTGGTTTCAATCCAGACTTTGCATTGTGATGTTTATTCTAAGCATCCTCTGTCTCAAGTTTATGTAAATATGCCATCATTTGTTCTCTATGTTGCCAATCAAAACAACCAGCCAATGCTGAGCAATACAGAGACATTCTGGAAAGTATGGCATAAGTACATGACAAGTATAGGCACCATGTGACTGTATTGAAATACCGTAAGTCCATGATAAAATTCTCTGTGACTTAAGGGACAAAATTCAAGGCCTGCTACACAGAATTAGATGAATGTCTGACACTGTAAATTTGGCTATGAACTCATGCTTGGAGAGCTCACAGGCCTCATGGTGACCCTTCTGATTTATTATTATACATCATAATAATATATATTATTCTGTTAAATAAATGCACATAGTATCAAACTTCCCTCTAAAATTGTATCTCTGCCTGTAAATTAGTGACCTCTCAGGCCTCCTCAGAGACATTTCTTTGTGCAGTGGACAGTGGTTTACATAGAAACAAGTGATTAAAGCACAGAGAATAAGGATCAATGGAGTGCTGAGCCACAAATGGGACATCTCTAGCACTACTCTCCAAGGCTGGGGGGCCATCCCAGAACAGGAGGTAGAAAAATATTAAGAGCCAAAGGGAGATCAGGACCAGAACCCAAGTTTGTGCATGACAGAAGTGCTGCTGTCATTAAGTCACAGCAGCTGTGGCTGTCTGAACAAACTCAAGATGGTCAAAACTGTAGTATGGAGTGGAAGGGGAAGGTTATTAAGGAGCTCTTGGCAATTTGTGGCTTCAGGAGGAGAGAAAGACTTTTCTTTAAGGGTGTGGCTATTTGTAGGTCAACCAATCTCCAGTGATTGGCCCTACACTCATGATTTTATGGGCAGCACAAATTGGGGTCAATGGGTTATTTTTTTTAAAGTTGGGTGGCAGGAAAGTGGGTGTAGATATGGATGGAGCTAGAGGTGTGGATGGGGAGTAAATAGTAAATGTGGTCAAAATAACTCCAACCTTACATAAAATGGTATGGAGTTCTCCAGTTTTTCTTGAAAAGAATATAATCAAGAAAGCATTTGCTGCCCATCCTTGGAATTCCCTTCCCAAAGCCTCTACCAAACTGCACTCATTTCTTAGGCAAGGCTGAGAAAAGTGCTCACATTGTGATCCCCAAGCTGTCAAATATTTCCCTTTTAATGAGGTAACAATTCCACTTTCCCTCTAAAGCATCAAATGATTTCCCACTTAGAGCACTATAGTCAACTCCTCTGCTTTTCCCTCATCCCTAACCCCATTTTCTCACTGTACTTGTCAACAAGCTTGGGGTCATTTAAATGAACTATTCACCCCTCCACCCTTTTCTGTATCAATCAGTTTAATGAGTAATGGAGCTTCTGGAAGTAAGATTTGCGTCTCTTTTGCCTGCTGGCAGGCTATAACATTCCATCTTCATCTCCTTTCATAACAAGAGTTTTTGAGACATTTTGCTTCTTGCCCTTCAAGCAGCCTTAAGGCTGTCCTGCAGATATCAGTATGTGTTCCAATGTTTGCAGTCTGTGCACTCTGCCATATAAACAGTCTTCCAGGTGCCCCTGAAAGTCCTCCAGGAAGTGGATAGTAAGGGTCTAAGTACTTCTTACTTGTGCAGCATACACCATGGAATGTCTTAGGTTTAGTTCCAAGCTCCTCTGGCTGCTGAAATGTTTAAAAGTTGGGGATGGTATGATGTGAGGATGTAAGCTTATTCCAAACTTTTCACAGGATTTAAAAAAGGACAGATGAAATTATATTATCTCAAAAAAATTTTTTTAAATATTTCAGGTGGAAACTGCAGATTTGCTGTTTGCATGAAGGAATGACAAGAAACACTAATGGAATACCTAGTAAAAAGAAGAATTCATGATTATGTTTCTGAGTAAAATCATGGGGCATTTGATTTTTTTAAAAAAGTGAACAGACATGAATTCCACATTGAGAAATAGAAATATCCCTGGCAGTTCAAACCCTTTATGGGAGGGGAGTACAGTTCCCTATGGTTTTTCCTTTGGACATGATATCTACTGTTAAAAAACATTTCCCAACTTTAAGTATAGGAATAGCATTCCCTAAGATAACTCTAGGCATGTTTTTAGTACGTTGTTAAGGTCCCAAAACACTGAAGTGACAAGGTTGGGATTTAAAATGTATACTGGGCTCTGTATGCTAATTGTTGGCCAGTTGAGTCTAAATACGTACTTCAGTCCCTCTGGTGGCTCTGGCTCAGCCATTGCCAACTCCTGAGCCATAGACCCTTAAAATCTCCAACAGGCTAAAGAAAACAGTTACCTTCACCTAGGAATGGAAACCTGGCTCAGAAAAGTGATTTGCTTGTTGCAATAGAGTTGTTTAAGGTAGAAGCAAACTACTTGAGAAGAAAATGGACATATAAGATAATTGCCTTAGTTTACCATTCATTGTTCTTCTAAGGATACACAAAACATGGTGATATAAGCAGAGTTGAAATGCTATATGCTATGGTCTTGTTCTGACAGAACTTGCATTCTGGCTTGGAGACAGGCTTCCAAATAATCACCATGATGAGGCAAGGTGATATGTTCTCTAAAGATATTGGTATATGCCAGGGAGTCCAGAAAAAGAATTTGACCTTATAGAATGGAGTGGGGGAGTCAAGGGAAGGTCAGTGTTATGACCAATGACATAATGATGTACAAAGCAGATTTTATATGAAAGAGGTTTATTGGATGGAGATGAAGAGAGAGAGAGACATGATAGGGAGAAGGGAGAGGGCAAAAGGGTAAGAAGCAAGAGATAAGAGGACAAGAGAACAACAAAGTGGAGGGTTGATCCTTTTAAGGAGAAAATTAACCACTCCTGAGAGATATGGCTACCTGGCAGTCGATACATGATAACATCATAGATTGCTAGGCAACCCAGAAGCAGGCTATTGAAATACTAACATTCTTCAATTTTTCTTTAATCAAAAAAAAAAAAAAAAAGGCTGCTTCTCATGTAAGGCAAGTTAAAGTATATAAATTTAGGTTCATTGGAAGCAGCTCTTCGTTGCCATGCAAGGGGATAAGAGAAAAAAAAATAGCAACAAAATGTCCACATTATATGGTTGAGAAGAGGAGGGGAAGCTCCTGCCCTGGAAAGTTCAGGGTAGAGGGTTGCAAGTAGAGAGCTGGCAGCCACATAAGGCAGCAGGTAGGGACTGAGGAATGTTGGGAGAACCTGGAGTTACCTGTCTTGGGCCTGAAGCACACCATTCCAGTCTTTTGTTAATAAGTGAATAATGGGCATACATAGTCTTCTGGCTAATTCCTGTTGGCACTGTGGCCGCTGTAGGGAGGTCAAAAGGCTGAAATGCTGGCCAAGTTAAGGAAGAACAAGCTGTTCTGATGCTGTCCAAGGTCTATGAGAACATCCATGGCTGGGAGGGAAAGTGCAGGTCCAGCTTGATGGAAGAAAGTCAGTGAGATTAAACTGGGACACCTGTGGTAGCTGCTTTGGCACTGTCATGGATGTAAAAAACACCAGGGTCTGATAGGATACTGGAATATATACAGGAAGAAGACAAAGTTAAGTAAGTTATGGAGAAAATGTCTTTAGGTGTACATTTAAAACTTTTGGGAGAGCAAACAACGGTGGAAGGTTTGGATTAAAGAGACTTGAATATGGGAACCTCCATCTGACTGAAAGAACCTCCATTTACCCAACCACTGGCAATAATTACGATTTTGCTTTGGATCTGTCATCTAAGGAAATTAAAGCCAAGTTTGGTTACGGAAGTATGTATGTAAGCTTAGAGGCCGTTAAAGTGGGCACTAGGTGTAGAAATCTGAAATTCCCCAGAAGACATCCCAGAGGAGAATCTGGAGGAACGGACAAATGGACTATTCCCATTGGGGAGGTAGGAGTCAGTGACCTACGACAGGCATCCTAAATGCAAGGTTTGACTCAGTAGACTGGTACAATCTGTTCAAACAGCTGGTCAGCGTTCACTAAGGGCACAGTTGGCCATAGGAGACATGGCTTACCGAGTGCTAGGATTCTTGTAGTCAAGCGAGAGGAGGAGGGAGAGAAACTACGCTGATAGAGGGAAAATCTTACCCAAGGGAGAAGGAGGTGCTAGATGAAGGGTTTGGACTTAGGTTGAGAGCAGTAGGAAGCATTTGTGCCAACCAGAAGTGAAGACTCACCAAATGGCTGATGTTGGGTGTATGAATGTAGCACATGGTAATCAAGAATTGATACCAACCAGAAGGGAAGACTCCCCAATCTGCTGGTATTGGATGTAGGCAAGTAGCCATCAAGTAGGCAGGACAGGGAAATCCTCAAACCAGGGAAAGGGGAAGAATCCCACCCTCTGAGATAAGCAATAGGTAGAGAACTCACCTGGAGCCCAATTGACCTGAGAGATGGATTCAGGTAGATTCCCTGCAGCTTACAAGAATTAATTTTAAGTTTTACAAAGGAGATAAAACTTTAGACATGTTAGCATCACAATTGTAATCTGCAATGAAATACAAATTGTAGAAACGGTAGTAGACATTCACATTTGTGTTAACAGCCTAAGAATTCTTTAAGGTGAACTCTGAAAGGGCAGAAGCCTTTTGTGAAATAGAAGGGGAAGTTCATTTGTTCTTAACATTTAGTATGATTACACATTATGGAGATTTAAAATCTTGAGCTTGGAACCGTGATAGTGGACGGTAAAGTGGAATGCTTTTATATTAGAGTTAGATTGAAGAATCAGAATTCTGTTGATGAAGGTAAAAACCCTGGACAGTCAATATAACAGTACATAGAAACGGGATGGAATATTAATCATTTTTACCTATTTAGGATACCTTAAAGCACCTTAGACCTTGCAACCTTTACAACTTGCTTTTACCAACCTTTAAACACTTTCTTAGACCCTCAAACATCTATAGCTTTTGTTTACCAACCTTAAAAAATTTTCTTAGTCCCTCAAACAATCTTTTTCTTCGGCCTCTGCATCTAGTTATTTACCGTGAGACATAGGTGAGACTGTTATAAACATTTATTGTTCTTTACCTAAATAGATGGCAAAAGATTATATCTGAGACCTGTTTCTTGAGTTTGGCAACAAAGCATATTGTGTCTAGGCCTGACAATAGCAACTCTAGGACTCAGACTTAATGCCTGGTCTTCTGCATATGAAGAGAACTGAGAAGGCATCTGAAGTCTCCCAAGACAGAAGTTGGCAATATGCCCGTGGGGCCCGAGTGTGAGTCCAAAACAGACCTACAAATTACCCTGGGTTGGGCAAGGGTGGTGGAGATCGCTGAATCTAGGAGCCATTTGTCTTCTGCCAGGCCAAGGGGCTGGAAGGCTGGAAGTGTCTATGACTCTTGTGCTGATTGAGCCTCCATGGCTTGACACAGAGGACAAGCCTGCATGGGAGCATTTTGACTTCCAGAGGCCAGTCTACCAGCAGGCAGTGTGTGGCTTGTTGAGGCAGCTGAGGGACCAGAGTCCCCTTTGGCTGCATTTGAAACAGTCACCTGGTGGAATTGACTTTTGCCTGTACTCTGGCGGGATGGGGCATTGCAGACCTCTTCTTTTCTTTGCGGGAATGACAACAGCCTCAGAGCAGAAGCCAAAGTCTGGAGCATAGATTGTGGTGTAGATAAGACTGGCGGGAAGCCTCCTCTCTCATTATTTTTTACCAACTCCTGTATAGTAACTTTAAGGACCATCCTCAGCTGTTTATTAAAGATGACAATGAGACCATGTTTGCATCTGTAGGACTATAAATTTATTTTTGGGCAAGTTAGAGTACTTGATCATCTATGAGATGACTGACTATTAAGTTACATTTGTTAACCATCAAATATTAGGACTTTAGGTTTTGTCCCTGTTAAGTTGGACATAAATGTAGTCCATTAGAGTGAAAGCATAACAGTTTTTTGTATGACTTTCTTGTATAAAAAGTTCATAGCTTATAAAAGTTTAAAGCTATACTATAATTTAATAATATTACCATTTTTAGAAAATAAGTCCAAGCATATTTTAACCTTTGATAGTGAAAATATAGCACAATGATTACATTTTAACATAAATAAATGCTTCCAAAATTAACAGATCTTAATTTAGAATATTGGTAAAACCTTGCACATAGTAACCCCTGAGTTATGAGTTTTAAAACCAAAAATAGACAGAGGGGGGGCCAAGATGGCAGCACCGGGAGAACACCGTGTCTGAGAAGCGGGACAACACACTCCGGGCAGCGACCAGGAGACTGAACTCTGGGCCCTAAAACAACAGCGATCGATCGTGTTTCCCAGGTGAGGGGAGGCTCCCACGGCGTGGGAAGCAGTCAGGTCCACTCTTGGCTGCCCAGCCAGAACCCGGAAGAGAACCGGCAACACGGGCTTTGGGTCTCCAGGCTGGTGCCGCAAGCCTGCTGGTCACGATCAATTTCCCAGGCTGATTGGTGGGCACAAGGGTGCCTGAGGCTGAGAGTCCCAGTCGCAAAAAAAAACCCACGGGGAAGGAAAGTTGCCAGACTGCTCACGGGTCACCTAGTCTTTCCCTGGAAGGTCTCTCCGACCACGGGTACCTGCCATCACAATTGAGCTCCCGCACCTCGCACTGATTGCAGCTGCGCGCCCAGCTCAAAATCCCTACTCCCTCTTCGGAGGAGGCAGGAGGTGTCCAGCAGAATCCACAGACCACATTGTCTGTACCCCAACCCGAGATCGGGGCTGAGAAAACCAAATCCTTTCGGGCACTCGCCCAAACGGCACCATCACCCTGCCTCAGCAGAGCAGAAGGATAAAGAGGCGCACAGCGGCTTCACAGTGCCGGAACTCCAGTGCTGCCGGCCACTCCTAGCAAACAAACTACAGCTCGGGATCTGGGACTGTGGTCATTCTACACGTCCTGAGACTCCCTGGTCATTCTACACGTCCTGAGACTCTCCTGGGTCCAGCGCAATAAGGTCTAGCAGCAAGTTCTATCACCGGCACCCCCCCCCCAACCCCTGGCAGAGAAACGCCAGCTCAGGGCTCAGGATCCGACTGAGAAGCCCCAACCCCTGCTGGCACTCCTCTGAGAGCACCTCCATAAGCTTGCCCTAGCAGAGGAGAAGGTCAGAGGGGAAGGACAGAGAGGCAGCCTGCCAAGGACACAGCACCCTCTCTCCAGCGGCCCCTAGCAGAGAAACCCAAGCTCTGGATCTGAGGACACTCAACCCTACCCGGTACTCTCTTGGGATCAGCAAACATAGATTCTACCACTAGGCTGCTTCTGGCAGAGAGATCTGGGCCCGGGATCTGGGATTGAGTACACTCACCCTAACTCTTTCCCGCGCCACCCAGGGACCAGTCAACATAACCCCTCCTGGCAGAGGGAAAGGACGAAGAGGCAGCACACAGGAAAGGTGGACACTGAGTCCTGCGGCCACAGTGTCACAGAGCTGACTGTTAGCCTACCCGTGCACTTCCGCAGCAGGACCAAAACAGAGAGTAGTGAGCAAGGGGAACCCCTGTGCATTCCAACTGGTCCAGCAAGAGAGTGAGTGAGCCTTCTAGGGAGAGATTGCCCCAGACCCAAGGCCTCTCCACAGAAGCCACCAGACGAGATCCCTGCCACCCACACTCCTAGTGTGGGCATCATAGGGATTCTTGGGATAGCGACCCCAACATTGAAGCTTCTACCTTGCGGGTCCACCAGGGTAACCCAGGCAAACAATCCCTGGATCTCAGTCAGAACTGCGTAATAGTGGCTTGCAGGCCACTGCAATAGTCAGAGAATACGCGCATGAACACTGCGCCCGCTAAAAGCGCACACGAATAGTGCCAGCGTCACATTCTTTACTTAGGCAAAACTGAAAACAAAGTGCACACTCCCAAAGCAGTGAACCTCTCTCATCTTCCTGAAAAAAACAGTCCGGAAAACAGAAAGAGAGGATCATAGCCCAAACTACAATCTCGAGGAACAACCAGTGAGGATTATAAATAACCAGATGGCTAGAGGCAGACGTAAGAACACTCCCAACAAAAATCAGGACATAATGACCTCACCAGCAACCCCACAAAACAATGGACACTTCAATTCACTAGATATACAAGAAAACGACCGCAAAATTATGTTTCTCCAGCTATTAGAGGCCCATAGAGATGAAATGAACAAAGCCCTCAGAGAAATAACCAAAGAAATCGAGACTAACCAAGAGGAAACAAATCGTGCACTCAGAGAAATGACCACGAAAATTGAGGCAAACACAGAAGAAATGAACAAAGCTCTCAAAGAAATGTCCACACAAATGAAGGCAAATAAAGAAGAAATAAACAAAGCTCTCATAGAAATACAGGCAATTATACCCAAAGAAGTAGAGGCACAATTAGTGATTCATAGAGAGGAAACGGACAAAAAAAAAAAAAATAGAAGCTATCATTGAAAAGCAGGAGTCCACATTCAAACAGATGAACGAACTGGTGCAAGACATGAAAACAGAATTAGAATCAATAAAGAAAACACAAATAGAGAAAAACCAGGAGCTGGAGAACATAGAGAAAAGATCAGGCACCACAAAGGTAAGCATCACCAACAGAATACAAGAGATGGAAGAAAGAATCTCAGGAGCCGAAGATACACTTGCGGAAATTGACACGTCTCTCAAAGAAAAAATAAAATCAGAAAAGTTGCAAACACAAAACATCCAAGAAATCAAGGACACCATGAAAAGACAAAACCTAAGAATAGGAGTAGAAGAAAAAGAAGACATCAGGCTCAAAGGTCCGGAAAATATTTTCAAGAAAATTATAGAAGAAAACTTTCCCAACTTAAAGAAGGAGACGGCCATAAACATACAAGAGGCCTACAGAACACCAAGTAGACTAGACCAGAAAAGAAATTCTTCACGTCACATCATAGTCAAAACACTGAACCTACAAAACAAAGAAAAAATTCTAAAAGCGGCAAGGGAAAAAGGCCAAGTAACATATGAAGGTAGACCTATCAGAATCACACCAGATTTCTCAACAGAAACTATAAAAGCCAGAAGGGCCTGGATAGAAATCATACAGTCCTTAAGGGACCACAGATTCCAACCCAGACTACTATACCCAGCAAAACTTTCAATCAACATAGACAGAGAATTCATGATATTCCAAGACAAAACCAAATTTAAACAATATCTACAGAGTAACCCAGCTCTACAGAAGTTACTAGAAGGGAAACTCCAAACCAAAGAAAACAACTATATCGAAGGAAACAGAGGAAATAGATAACTACACAAAAAAAAAAAAGACAAGCAATGAAATTCAGTGACACCACCAACACCACATCTAAAGTAAGTAACAATTGTTGGTCACTAGTTTCTATCAACATCAACGGACTCAACTCCCCAATTAAAAGACACAGACTAACAGAATGGTTGTGGAAACAGGATCCAACATTCTGTTGCATCCAAGAAACACACCTATGCAACAAAGATAAACACTACCTCAGAGTAAAGGACTGGGAAAATGTCTTTCAAGCGAATGGTTCCAGAAAACAAGCGGAAGTAGCCATCCTAATATCTAATAAAATAGACTTTCCACCCAAGTTAATCAAAAAAGATAAGGACGGCCACTATATTCTCATCAAAGGAAAAATCCACCAAGAGGACATCACAATTTTGAATATCTATGCCCCAAATACAAGAGCACCTACATTCGTAAATGAAACAATATTAAAGCTTAAATCACACATTGATCCTAAAACCCTAATAGTGGGAGACTTCAACACTCCACTCTCACCAAGGGACAGATCAACTAGACAGAAAACAAATAGGGAAATAAAAACACTTACTGAGACCCTAAATCAAATGGACCTAATAGACGTCTACAGATCTTTTCATCCAAACTCAAAAGAGTATACCTTCTTTTCAGCACCGCATGGAACCTTCTCCAAAATAGACCATATAGTTGGTCATAAAGCAAGCCTCAACAGATACAAAAAGATTGAAATAATCCCTTGTATTCTATCTGAACACCATGGACTTAAGCTGGACCTCAACAACAACAGAAATAACAAACAGCCTACATGCACATGGAAACTGAACAACTTGTTACTCAACGACAGCTGGGTTAAGGAAGAAATAAAGAAAGAAATTAAAGACTTCCTAGAATTCAATGAAAATGAAGGCACAACATACCCAAATTTATGGGACACATTGAAAGCAGTGCTCAGGGGAAAATTTATAGCACTAAGTGCCTGCAAGAAGAAATTCGTAACATCACATACAAACAACTTAATGGCCCAACTGAAAACCCTAAGAAAAAAAGAAGCAGATACACCCAAGAGGAGCAGAAGGCTGGAAAGAATCAAACTCAGGGCTGAAATCAATCAATTAGAAACAAATAAAACTATTCAAAGAATCAATGAAACAAAAAGCTCGTTCTTTGAGAAAATCAACAAGATAGACAAACCCTTAGCCAAACTAACTAAAAAGCAGAGAGAATCTATCCAAATCAACAAGATCAGAGATGAAAAGGGTGACATAACTACAGACACAGAGGAAATTCAAACAATCATTAGGTCATACTACAAAAACCTATATGCCACAAAATTTGAAAATCTAAATGAAATGGACAATTTTCTTGATAGATTCCATCTTCCAACATTAAGTCAAGATCAGGTAGAAAGACTGAACAGCCCTATATCCCCCAAGGAAATTGAAGCAGTCATTAACAGTCTCCCCTCCAAAAAAAGCCCTGGGCCAGATGGTTTCAGTGTGGAATTCTACCAGACCTTCAAAGAAGTGCTCACACCAATTCTCCTCAAACTATTCCACAAAATAGAAACAGAAGGTACATTACCAAACTCATTCTATGAAGCAACAGTCACCCTGATACCTAAAGCACACGAAGACCCAACAAAAAAAGAAAAGTACAGACCTATCTCTCTTATGAACATTGACGCAAAAATACTCAATAAAATACTTGCAAACCGAATCCAAGAACACATCAAACATATCATCCACCACGACCAAGTAGGCTTCATCCCAGGCATGCAAGGGTGGTTTAACATACGGAAATCCATCAATGTAATCCACCACATAAACAAACTGAAGGAGAAAAACCACATGATCATCTCCTTAGATGCTGAAAAAGCATTTGACAAAGTCCAACACCCATTCATGTTTAAAGTCTTGGAGAGATCAGGAATACAAGGCACATATCTAAACATAGTAAAGGCAATATACAGCAAGCCTATAGCCAATATCAAACTCAATGGAGAGAAACTTAAATCAATCCCATTGAAATCAGGGACAAGACAAGGCTGCCCACTCTCTCCCTACCTCTTCAACATAGTACTTGAAGTCCTAGCCAGAGAAATAAGACAACTAAAGGAGATCAAGAGGATAAAAATTGGAAAGGAAGAGGTCAGATTATCACTATTTGCAGATGATATGATAGTATATATGAATGACCCCAAAAACGCTACCAGGGAACTCCTCCAGTTGATAAACACCTTCAGCAAAGTGGCAGGATACAAAATCAACTCAAAAAAATCAGAAGCCCTCCTGTATACCAAAGACAAATTGGCCGAGAAAGAAATTAGGGAAACAACACCCTTCACAATAGCCACTAACCACATAAAGTACCTTGGGGTGACACTAACCAACCAAGTGAAAGACCTGTTTGAAAAAAACTTCAAGTCTCTGAAGAAAGAAATCGAAGAAGATCTCAGAAGATGGAAAGATCTCCCGTGCTCATGGATTGGTAGGATTAACATTGTGAAAATGGCCATCCTGCCAAAAGCAATCTACAGATTCAATGCAATTCCCATCAAAATACCAACTCAATTCTTTACAGACCTTGAAAAAAAGATTCTCAGCTTCATATGGAGAAACAAAAACCCAGAATCTCCAAAACAATCCTTTACAACAACAGATCATCTGGAGGTATCTCCATCCCCGATCTCAAGTTGTACTACAGAGCAATAGTAATAAAAACTGCATGGTATTGGCATAAAAACAGAAAGGAGGATCGATGGAACCGCATAGAAGACCCAGAAATAAATCCACACACCTATGAATACTGGATATTTGACAAAGAAGCCAAAACCATTCAATGGAAAAAAGACAGCATCTTCAACAAATGGTGCTGGTCCAACTGGATGTCCACATGCAGAAAAATGAAAATAGATCTATATTTATCACCCTGTACAAAACTAAATTTCAAGTGGATCAAAGACCTCAACATAAAACCAGATACTCTAAATCAATTAGAAGAAAAATTGAGGAACAGCCTAGAACTCATAGGCACAGGAGACAACTTCCTGAACAGAACACCAACAGCACAGGCTCTAAGAGCAACAATCAATAAATGGGACCTCATGAAACTGAAAAGCTTCTGTAAAGCAAAGGACACTGTCATCAAAACAAAACGCCTGCCTACAGATTGGGAAAGAATCTTCACTAACCCTTTATCTGACAGAGGACTAATATCCAGTATATACAAAGAACTAAAGAAGCTGAAAAGCAGCAAACCAAGTAATCCAATTAAAAAATGGAGAACAGAGCTAAACAGAGAATTCTCTGTAGAGGAATATCAAATGGCAGAGAAACACTTAAAGAAATGCTCATCCTCATTAGCCATCAGGGAAATGCAAATCAAAACGATCCTGAGATATCACCTTACACCCATCAGAATGGCCAAAATGAAAAACTCAAGGGACAACACATGCTGGAGAGGTTGTGGAGAAAGGGGAACCCTCCTCCACTGCTGGTGGGAATGTAAACTGGTACAACCACTCTGGATATGTATCTGGCGATTTCTAAGACAATTAAGAATAGTGCTTCCTCAAGACCCAGCTATACCACTGCTAGGTATATACCCAAAGTTTGCTCAAGTACACAAAAGGGATATTTGCTCAACCATGTTTATAGCAGCTTTATTTGTAATAGCCAGAACCTGGAAACAACCGAGATGTCCATCAACGGAGGAATGGGTACAGAAATTGTGGTATTTTCACACAAGGGAATACTACTCAGCAATCAAAAAGGAGGAAATCATGAAATTTGCAGGCAAATGGTGGGACCTAGAAAAGATCATCCTGAGTGAAATATCCCAGGAGAAAGACAAACACGGTATATACTCACTTATATAGACCTATAAGATATGATAAACATAATGAAATCTACACACCTAAAAAAGGTAATCAAGAGAGCGGACATGGGGTAAGATTATCAATCCTCGTTTTGAAAGACAGATGGGATGCGCATTGAACATTGACAGGAGTCTACTGAGCACATTTGAAAAACTCTAACTAGCAGTGTTTTCAAAGCAAAGACTCATGACCAAACCTTTGGCAGAGTACAGGGAATCATAAGAAAGAAAGGGAGTTAGTCTGATGAGGAAAGGATAGGAGCTCTACAAGGACCAAATATATCTGGGCACAGGGTGTTTTCTGAGACTGACATGCAACCAAGGACCATGTATGAATGTAACCTAGAACCTCTGCTCAGATGTAGCCTGTGGTAGCTCAGTAACCAATTGGTTTCCCATAGTGAGGGGAACAAGGACTATTTCTAACAGGAACTCAATGACTGGCTCTTTGGTCTCCCCACCCCCTAAGGGAGGAGCAGTCCTGTTAAGCCACAGAGGAGAGCTTTGCAGCCAGTCCTGAAGATACCTGAAATAACAGGATCAGATGAATGGGGAGGAGGTCCCCCCTATCAGTGGACTTGGCAAGGGGCACGGTGGAGATGAGGGAGGGAGGGACTGGGAGGGAATGAGGGATCGAGAGACGGCTGGGATACAGAGTTAATAAAATTTAACTGATAAGAAAAAAACAAAATTCAAAAAATAAATAAATAAATAAATAAATAAATAAATAAAACCAAAAATAATAGTAGAACAGTATAAAGCAATTTTAAAATTACATTTGAATTTACTATAGCAAACGTATTAACAAGAAAGCTTACTGGTGAATCTTGATCTTAGGCAGATCATGGGAGGAAAAACAGCATTTATTAATTTAGGAATTGATGAAGACATAGGCAGTTAGATGTACATTTTAATTTAGCTTAATTTCAATAGAGCTTTATAACCTTGAAATTCTGTTGTCACATAAAAATTATTTTGAACCAGAGTTGAATCATATATATATGATGTTATAAAAATATAACTTTAAAGTTATATAAAAATTTATACCAATTTAATATGAGACATTTTTTAGCCAAAAAGGAGATAAAATAAGCACAGCCTTATAAATGTAAACCCAATGAGAAAGCATACCTAACTCATTAGATAAGAATTTACAGCATTTTAAAATATATATATATTTTAAGAGCAAAGTGTATAGAAATCAGTAATAAACAAATTTTAAAAGCTTGGAAGTAGTGCCTTAGAGGTCAGATATATTGAGAGCCAGTTTTTAGAATAGACGGCTTGGAATTTTGCAGGAGTGGGGGAGGGGTGAGGGCATGGCAGGGCTTCTCTATTTTAAAATCAACATAGTGTCTTGCCATGTGCGGTGTGCAACTTTGGCTGAATAACGAGACCAAGTCGTTGCTGGTGGGAAGGCTGTTCTAGCCAGGTTTGAAATTCTCTGCTTGCGAGTAGCACAGCTTATTGGAAGTCTACACAACTGAAAACCCTCCTGCAAGCAAGTCTCTCAAGGCAGCCCTACTGTGGAAGATTTAAAATCTGCCAATGGGGCCTGAGAAAGTGGTGCAATTTAAAGCCTTCTGTGTTTGGGCAGTGTCCCCAGCAAGTGTTTACCTAACAGCAATATTTTAAAAGCAGGCTGTGTCTGTGTGTGAAGTGGCAGTGTAAGCATGTGGTCTGAGCATTTTAGTTTCCCCAAGCTGATATTGGTACAGTGAGTGTCCGCCATGTCCACTGTGCTCGATGCATGGAGTACCTAGCAGGATGCCAAGTCTGAGCAGCCTTGAGCAGAGGGCTAGGTGTGTGCTGTAAGGGCAAGGCAGTTGAGAGAAAGTGCAGGTTTTAAGGCATAGGTGGTTGAGTAATTGTTATGGTTGTTGCAGGCTTCATGGTCCGATTAAAGGGATCCTGGCATGACCAGACCAGGTGCTACCAGGAGAGCCCTTCCCGGCCAAACACACCAATATTAGGACCAATGAAATGATGATGCACCCAACAGATTTTATATGAAAGAGATTTATTAAATGGCGATGAAGAGAGAGAGAGAGAGAGAAGTAGAGAGGGAGATATGATAGTTGGAGGGAGGGGGAGACCTGACAAAGAATGGGGAGCGGGCAAGAGTGTAAGAGTACAGAGACGAAAGGGCAAGAGAGGGACAAAGTCGCAGGTTGATCCTTTTAAGGAGAAACTTAACCATGCCTGCCAGGTAGTGCCTGCCAGGCATGGCTACCTAGCGGGCAACACATGATGACATCATAGGTTGCTAGGCAACCCAGAAGCAAGCTGCCTAAACACTAACAATTGAGGCACATAAAGACATGCTTGTGTGAGGAGGAAGTTGAGGAGGACTGAAATTCAGCCACTTCTTTGGGTATGGGTTGCAGGGATGAGGAAGAGTAAACTGGCTTCACTTGACTTGGGCTACAATTGTAATTTAGGTTGAAAGAGGCAAACATGTCTATTTTGTCCTAGTCTGGTCTACATCCCTAGGCAAAGAACCAGAGAAAGAGACTAGAAATTGAGTTTGGCAGACTTTTTTATTTTTCTCTACTGGGTATGTATTTTCATAGTTGCTATAGTTGTTTGAGAGGGTGTCTATGCTGTCCTTGGTTCAAGCTTTTTCTGTTTCAGCCAACTAATTGTCACGAACTACTGTGGGGAATTGCCATGTGCAGCCAGATTTGCACTGATGTGAACTGGGAGACTGAAAGTTATCTTACTGGACTGAAAATAGTTGCTGGCTCTGCTTTAAGAGTGCCATTCCATGGAGTGATTGAAGACAGAACCTTGTGCCTGGAGAGGATCATTGAGTTCCCTACCTGTCAAGGGTTCAACATGCCTCAGGTTAAAATTACAACACACACCTTTACTCCCACCTAGGTCTGTGGCTTCCTCATTCAGTACAAAAGTCCTACTAATACAATCATTATGTGTTAGTTGATTTCAGTTCCATGCTTAGTCCAAGAAGATAGCCCCACTGTGTACTGAAGGCAGCTAGGAAAGCAAATTCAGTGTCTTAAGAGACCAAGAAAGAAGGGGAAGGGACTTTTAGGACAGAGAACAAATACTCAAGAAGATACTAATACATAGTTATTTGCTTTGGAGGGGATTGAGATCAAGGATAGAAGGGTGGAAAACAAGAATCAGCAGGGGACAGATGCTGCCGGGAAGTTTTAACCAATTTGATATGCAAGCACTCTGCAGGGAGCTTTTGACCTGGGGAAATAAGGCTGGGGTTGTATTTACATTTGTAAAAGATTAGCCTGGTTGCCTCAGAGAAAGGATTACAACAGGGTGAAAGCAGGGGTTCTGGCGGGTGAGGGGGTGTGAGAGGTGGCTCATATTTTGAATTCCAGTATTGGAATTCCAGTATTGGAGTTAGAAATATGACTTGTTCACAGCTAACCTAGATTCCATGAAAGCCCCTGCACCCATTCTTTTCAGTAAATAGCAGAGATCAAGCAAAAGAGCCTACATAGCAACAAAAATTTTTAGGGCTAATGCCTACACTAAAAGCCACAACTTTCTTCTTCAGTGCAGGGATGGAAAATGACTGGATTTAGAATCAATACGAAAATACCCTTGGGAGTGTATGTCTACCAGCGGCATTTCCAAAGAGCTTTAACACAAGAGGGAAGAACCACTCCAAATGCAAGAAAGCAATATCCTGTGAGCTGGGGTTCAGAAATGAGTGAAAATAAGTAATCAAACTGAGCACTTGAACTTCCCTATCCCTTCTTTCTTATTGTGGACACATTGTGATCACCTGTCACCCATGCCTGTTGCTATGGCACTCCATCATGAAAACATTGTGGGCAAAAATAAGCTCTTCCAAGTTGTTTTGTGAGGAATTTTGTTACAACAACCAAAGGAACTAATATACCTTTTCAACGCTATCACCAATAATTAGACAAAGTCCCATGAGTTGTACATCTGAAATTCATGTAATCATTCAATAGTTATCAAATCTTTCTGTACATCCAATGCTGTGTTAGAATTAAAAAAAAAAAAAAGAAAGAAAGAAAAAGATCCCTTTCTTGTCTCAGACAAGCAGACTGCCCTGTGGTATACACAGGTAAGAAGTACTGCAGTAACTTCTCACTTGACTGGCCAAAGAACAGCGTTTAGGCAAAAGACTGAGGAGAGGATATTGCCCAGGATAGCTTATGCAAAGACATGGGAATAGGTAGCTAACCTGATGTGTGGGCTCTCTTCCACGCAGGTTTCATTTTGAGAGAAGTCATGGAAAATGAGCTGAGAAGGATTGTTTAGGCAGCCTGCTTCTGGGTTGCCTAGCAACCTATGATGTCATCCTGTGTCACCCGCCAAGTAGCCACATCTGGCAGGCATGGTTAAGTTTCTCCTTACAAAGATCAACCCTCACTTTGTCACCCTCTTGCCCAATCCCTTTCTCTTTCAGGACACCGCCTGAAATAAAATATAAAATAAAATAAAATAAAATAAAATAAAATAAAATAAAATAAAATAAAATAAAATAAAATAAAATAA
>NW_026594184.1:2925464-2933330 GCF_907164565.1 Psammomys obesus | reverse complement strand
AAAATAATAAAATAAAATAAAATAATTAAATAAATAAAAAAATAATAAAATAAAATAAAATAAAATAAATAAAATAAAATAATAAAATAAAATAAAATAATAAAATAAAATAAATAAAATAAAATAAAAATAAAATAAAATAAATAAAATAAAATAAAATAATAAAATAAAATAATAAAATAAAATAAAATAATAAAATAAAATAAATAAATAAAAAATAATAAAATAAAATAAAATAAATAAAATAAAATAAAATAAAATAAATAAAATAAAATAAAAATAAAATAAAATAAATAAAATAAAATAATAAAATAAAATAATAAAATAAAATAAAATAAAAAAATAAAATAAATAAAATAAAATAAAATAATAAAATAAAATAAAAATAAAAATAAAATAAAATCTGCTGTGCGCATTATCATTTCATTGGTCCTAACATTGGTGCATTGGCCGGGAAGGGCTCTCCTGGTAACACCTGGTCTGGTCATGCCAGGACCCCTTTAATTGGACGATGATGCCTGTAACAGATTTTTTTTCTGCTCTACTTATCCCTAACCACCACTCAACCATATATGCCTTAAAACCTACACTTTCTCTCAACTACTCTGCTCTTACTGTGCACACCTGTCGCTCTGCTCGCTGCTGCTCAAACTTGGTGTCATGCACCAGGGATGTGAAGAACACTCATGCTGTGCAAAAATGAGCTTGTGGAAACTAAAAACGCTCACACCACATGCTGAAACTGCTGCTTCACGCACTGACATAGCATGTTTCTAAACTATTGCTGTTAGGTAAGCAATTGCTGGGACCCTGCCCATACACAGAAGGCTTTAAATTGCACTGCTGCCATAGGCCCCACAGCAAGATTTTAAGTCTCCCACAGAATGCCTGCTGTGAGAGGCTGGCTTGCAGAGGAGGGTTTTCAGTTGCACAGGCTTCCATTCAGCAGTGCCACACGCACACAACAAGTTTTGAATGGGGCAGGGACAGTCATCCCACCAGCAAGTACCTGGTATTGCTAGGCCACTATGGTCACATACTTCACATGGCTAGCTGCCATGTTGGTTTTGGGATAAGGAGACTGGGACCATGGCTTCATTGCCATCTCCACTAAGAACAAGCTCTGGTTTCACCGACATCTTAACTTAGGGCAATCAAGGAGAGTCACATAATTGGCAGTGGTCTTGGTTATAAAACAAACAAACAATAAAAAACAAACAAAAAACCCGCTGTAGTTTCCCTCACTGCCAGGTGCTTTTACTACTTTGTTCTTGTCCCACTGTTTCCAGAGCTGCAAAACTATTATAGGCCTTAAAAGAGTACTGCACCCCTTCTTACCTCCATCCTAAAGTTGCCTACCTGCCCCTATCCTTTCCTGCAGAAGAGATTCCATCTATGAGAACTCGGCCTTACTGCTAATAAAGCACAGGTACCAGCCACCGAGGTTCTCGGGTTTAGCTAGGCTAAGCCCATGAACTGTCCTGCTATTTGGTTGAGGAACCACTAGCTATATGGTCCATTTCCATTTCCCCTTTCTCATTCACAGGAATGGCTTCCTCATATTCTCTCCTCATAGGAAAACTTTGGGTTTCTATACCTATATATGCTCTACTCAAATGTGTAATGTCCAGTAATACTGAGTGATCCATGAAGTAAAAAAAAAAAAAAAATCTCTATTTCTCTTTTCTCAGAAATCTGCTTTGTTGCTTTGTTCCTCTCTGCCTGCTATCTCATTAAATATAAACTCCAGTTGATGTTTTTTTTTTATACTCTCAAAAAAAAAATCTTAAAATTAAACTTTAAACCTTAAGGTGACCACATGGTATGAACAATTTTAATCATAACTAATTCTTTGAATATTTTCTCTCCTTTTAGACTAGGATAGCAACAAGCTTCACTTTAAATTAGTATGGATTTTTATAAACATTCAAAATTACATTTTACAATATATATGATTTAACCCTGGTTCAAAGTGATTTTTAAATAATGCTAAAATTTCAAGGTTATAAATTAAGCTAATTTAAAATGTACATGTAACTGCCTATGTATTTATCAATTCCTAAACTAATAAATGCTGTTTCTTCTGCCGGAGTCAATGCCATGGCTGCCTTCTGGTAACTGGCCTCTGGAAGTCAAAATGCTCCCATGCAGGCTTGTCCTCTGTGTCGAGCCATGGAGGCTCAATCAGCACAAGAGCCATAGACACTTCCAGCCTTCCAACTCCTTGGCCTGACAGAAGACAAATGGCTCCTAGATTCAGTGATCTCCACCACCCTTGCACAACCCAGGGTAATTTGTAGGTCTGTTTTGGACTCACACTCGGGCCCCACGGACATATTGCCAACTTCTGTCTTGGGAGACTTCAGATGCCTTCTCAGTTCTCTTCATATGCAGAAGACCAGGCATTAAGTCTGAGTCCTAGAGTTGCTATTGTCAGGCCTAGACACAATATGCTTTGTTGCCAGACTCAAGAAACAGGCCTCAGATGTAACCTTTTACCACCCCTTCAGCTAAAGTAAAATAAATGTTCATAGCAGTCTCATCATGTCTCATGGTAAATAACTAAATACAAAAGCCTAAGAAAAATGTTGTTTGAGGGTCTACAAATGTGTTTTAAGGTTGGTAAACTCAAGCTATAGATGTTTGAGGGTCTAAGAAAGTGTTTTAAGGTTGGTAAATGCAAGTTGTAAAGGTTGCAAGGTCTAAGGTGATTTAAGGTGTCCTAAATAGGTAAAAATGATTAATACTTCCTCCTGTTCCTATGCTACTGTTTTATTGACTGTCTAGAGCTTTGACCTTTATCAATAGAGCTCTGATTTTTTAAATTTAACTCTAAAACAAAAACATTCCACTTTACCACCCACTATCATGATTCCAAGCTCAAGATTTTAAATTTCCATAATGTGTAATCATACTAAAGGTTAAGATCAAGCGAACTTCCCCTTCTATTTCAAAAAAGGCTTCTACCCTTTCAGAGCTCATCTTAAAGATTGCTTATGCTGTTAACACAAATGTGTATGTCTACTGCCATTTCTACAATGTATATTTTAGTGCAGATTACAATTGTGATGCTAACATGTCTAAAGTTTTATCTCCTCTGTAAAACTTAAAATTAATTCTTGTAAGCTGCAGGGAATCCACCTGAATCCATCTCTCAGGTCAATTGGGATCCTTGTAAGTACTGCCCCTATTGCCTATTTCAGAGGATGGGATTCCTTCCCTTTCCTGGCTACTTGATGGCTACATGCCTACATCTAACACCAGCTGATTGGTGAGTCTTCCCTCGTAGTTAGTATCAATTTCTGGCTAGCAATTGCTACATCCATATACCCAACAGCAGCCATTTGGTGAGTCTTTATTGGTTGGCACAAATGCTTCCTACTGTTCTCACCAACCTATATCCAAACCCTTCATCTAGGACCTCCTTCTCCCTTGGGTAAGATTTTTCCCTCTACCAGCACAGTTTCTCTGCCTCCCCCTCTGGCTAGGTAAACCACTTCTGCTATGGGCAACTGTGCTCTTGTTCTCTGGTCAATGCTGATGAGCTGTTGGAACAGATTGTACCATACTATTCTAGTGAGTCAAAGCTTGCGCTTGGGATGCCTTGACAGGTTACTGACTCCTACCTGCCCAATGGGAATAGTCCATTCGTCCATTCTTCCCGATTCTCCTCTGGAATGTCTTCTGGAGAATTTCAGATTTCCACACCTAGTGCCTGCTTTAAGAGCTTCTAATCTTACACACCTCTGTAACCAAACTTGGCCTCAATTTCCTTAGATGACAGATCCAAAGCAAAACCTTTTTAATTACTGCCAGTGATTGGGTAATTGGAGGGTCCTTCAGGTAAATGGAAGTTCCCATGGTCAAGACTCTTTGATCCAAACCTTCCAACTCTGTTTGCTCTCCCAAAAGTTTTAAATGTACACCTAAAGACATTTTCTCCATAACCTATTTAAATTGTCTTCTGCCTATATATATGTTCCAGTATCCTGCCAGACTCAGGTGTTTCTTATATCCACAACAGCACCAAAGCAGCTCCCACAATTATTTCAGTCTGACTTCACAGACTTCCATCACACTGCACCTGCACTTTCCCTCCAAGGCATAGATGTTCTCACAGGCCCTGGCCAGCATCAAAACAGCCCATTCTTCCTGGACTTGGCCAGCATTTCAGTCTTTTGATCTCCATACAGCACCCCCAGTGTCAGCAGGAAGTAGCCAGAAGAAAATATACTCTCATTATTCACTTATTATTAACAAAAGGCTGGATCAGGACAAGTAGCTCCAGGTCCTCCCACCATTCCTCAGTCCCTACCTGCTGCCTTGGGTGGCTGGCAGATCTCTGCTGGCAACCCTCTATCCTGAGCTGCTTTCTAGGGTAGGGACTTCCCCTCCTCCTCTTGACCATGTAATCTGGGCATTTTGTTGCTATTATGTTTCTCTCTCTCTCTCTCTCTCTCTCTCTCTCTCTCTCTCACTCTCTCCTTCGCATGGCAACCAAGAGCTGCTTCCAACGAACCTAAATTTATATACTTTAACATGCTTTACATGAGAAGCAGCCCAAGGTCTTCATTTTTTTTTATTATAGAAAAAGGGAAGCCTGTTAGTATTTAGGCAGCCTGCTTCTGGGTTGCCTAGCAACCTATGATGTCATTATGTGTTGACTGCCAGGTAGCCATACCAGCATATATGGTTAAGTTTCTCCTTAGAAAGATCAACCCTCCACTTTGTTGCTGTCTTGCCCTCTTACCCTCCCACTTTTCTCTATTGGGGCACCCCTCTCCCTTCCCCCTATCATGTCTCTCTCTCTCCTTCCCTCTCACTTCATCTCCATCCATTAAACCTCTTTCATATAAAATCTGTTGTGTGCATCATTTCATTGGTCCTAACATTAGTGCATTGGCCGGGAACATTAATCCTTTCCTGAGCAAATGAATCTTTTCCTTTAGGATTGTGTATCAAGGAAGAACTACCTTTTATTGTTAGAAGCAAAGATAAAGACTTCCATTTCACATGAAGGTTTTCTTGGGAGCATTAGAAACAAACATATGCATTCCCTTTGGCAAATCCATTTTTGATGTGTCTTTATTTACCACTGTAAAAGTCTACTGAGAAGTATAATGGAATCTAAGGGGAGATCACTCACCCTCTAGCTGTCAGTCATTGTATAATATGTATTCTGTACTGTCTCACACAATTGTATTCATTCTGTTGCATACTACTTCTAAATGGGTCTCATTAGGAGTCATATATTTATATGTATATACCTATATATATATATTTATGCTGTATTTAATATATATATGTATGTATACCTATGTATATATATGTATATAGGTATATATATATATATACACCTATATATGTATACATATATATGTATTTAATATAAGTATGTATATATACATACCTATATACATGTATATAAACCTAGATACATACATATATTAAATACAGCATAAATAAGGGCCTTTCTTTCTTTCTTTCTTTCTTTCTTTCTTTCTTTCTTTCTTTTTGGTTTTTTGTTTGTTTTCAGGAATTTTTTTCCTCAGTGCTGGGAAATCAATGGAACCAATTTCTTTTATGAGAGACGGGCTCTTCTACGCAACTACACCCCCAAGGCAAAGCACCCTTTCTTAATTCAAACAGGAAGACTCACAGGAGTCATGTGCATTGAGAGTGATATACATGTGACATGAAAACAGAAGGATGATTTAGGGAAAGAAGGGGACCAGTAAGTATGGAGGAGGTGATAAGGACAAAGTATAACAACTATAAAAATACCATAGTGAAAAACCACTAGTTTGTATGAAAATGTAAGGTTAATTTCAGCGGCCCTGGAAAGATGGCTCAGCAGTCAAGAATGGTTGTTGCTCTTGCAGAGGAGTCAAGTTTGGATCCCAGCACCCATGCTTGACATTTTCCAAACACATTAACTCCAGGTCTAGGATCTGGAACTCTCCTCTAAACTCAAAGGAATTTATACTTGTACTCATGTGTACATACCCCCTCATAGACATGTACATATATACAGTCATAATTTAAAACAATCAAAACAAATGTTAAAAATTTAATTTTAGGCCAGTGAGATGGTCCACTGGGTAAAGGCACTTGATGCTGAACTTAACTTCCTGAGTCCGGTACCCAGTATTCACATGGTAGAAGAAGAGAACTGACTCCCAAGGTCTGTCTCCTGACCTCCAAACATGCACAGTGGAACCCACACACAAATACACTCTCACAGAGGAATGAATAGATGAATAAATAATTTTTTATTAATTTTTTTAAAGCTAGTGAGATGGCTCATCAGATAAAGGCACTTGCCACCAAGTTTGATAACATGAATTTGATCCCTGGAACCTTAGAGCCATTGCTTCTAAACACTATCCCTTCTATATACCTGTGTATGCATGTGTGTAGGGTATACATGCATATTACATATACATGTGCATATATATGCTTTAGGTTCTTCATACAAGAGAAAAGTTCTATATCTGACTTACTTTGCATAATGTGATGATCTCCAATTAATTTATCTATAAATGCCTTTTTTTGAAAAATAAAACTGCATTGTGACATGCAGGCATGGTGGTACATGCCTGTAATCCTAGCACTCAGGGAGGCAGAAGCAGGAGGATTGCTAAGAGTTGGAGACCAGCATGGTCTACAGAGTGAGTCCAGAACAGCCAAGGCTACATAGAGAAATCCTGTCTCAAAAAACAAACAAACAACAATAACAACAAAAACCTCCATTTTGTATATCTATCACACTTTCTTTACAAGGTCATATATTGATGGGCATTTAGGCTGGCCATATATTGGCTATTATGGATAGTGTAAGAATAAGTGAATGTACAACTATTTTTGTGTATGCTGATCACATTCCTTCAGGTATAGTCCCAGAACTGGTAGAGTTGGTTCAATTTTAGCCCTTTAAATAACTCCTATACTAATTTCTATAGTAGTCATACTTGTCTACTTTTCCACCAACAATGCCCTTGTCTCCCCACATCCTTACTAGTTTTTGCTGTTTGCTTTTTTATGATAACCTTCTGATATTAGTAGCTGGAGTATTCATGTAGTTTTGATTTGTATGAAAATGTTTTTGATATAATGTTAAGTGAAAAATCACCCAACAATATTATATAGAGTAGCATAGTCCTAAAACGTTTATTTAGATATGTATGTGTATGCGCATGAAAATATTTTGAAATATTAGTAAATATATAGAAATAGTGGGATTGTGACCAGTTTTTTATTTCCTTCTTTGTGAATTTTACATATGCTTCAGGCTAGTGAACACTCATTGAGTTTTTTCAAACACATTTAAAATTTGTTTTTATATATATATTCATGTGCCTGTATATATGTGCATGTGAGTGCAGGTACCTGGGGAATCCAGAGGAGTATGTTGTATCCTCTGGAGCTAGATGTACAGGTGATTGTGAGCCATCTGAAATGGGTGCTTGGAACTGAACTCAGATTCTCTGCAAATGCATTGCATGCTCTTAACCACCTCTTAACCATCTTTCCAGCTCCTACACATTGCTTAACCAGAATAAAAGATGTCAATAAACAAGTAACAGACATGGTAGCAATAATGGAAAGCTGAGAACTCACATCTTCAAATACAACAAGGAAGCAGAGATAACAAACTGGAAATGGCATTAGGCTTTTAACGTTGAAGTTCACCCCTACTTTTTCCAGCAAACTGCATTACCTCTCCTAAAATGCCACCAACTAGGGTACATGTAGTCAAGCGCTGGAAATGGTGAGTTGTGGGGGGGAGTCATTTTTCATTCAAACTACTACAGTGAGTTTATTATTATTATTATTATTATTATTATTATTATTATTATTATTATT
>NW_026594184.1:2913776-2925454 GCF_907164565.1 Psammomys obesus | reverse complement strand
TTATTATTATTATTATTATTATTATTATTATTATTATTATTATTATTATTATTATTTGAAAGCACATGCATTGAAGACAAGTGCCAAGATTGTCGATTTAAATATACTCTTCTGTTTCAGGTCAATAGCACTTTGAATCCTGTGTGCCTAAAACTGATGGGCCAGCTAATATTTCAGCTAAGTTTTCTGCCTAACAAAAAGCAACAGATATTCTGTTATTCAAGAGGAAAAACAAACAAACAAACAAACAAACAAACAAACAAATGAGCTCTTTCCCTTGAAGAGCCTAGAAAGTTCTGTCTCCACATGCTGGACATGCCCCTTCTTATGAAATGTGCAGGGAAACCTTTGGTCATTTTTTTTTCATGTTTGCACCATGCTTTGTTAACCCTTGCCTCCTCTCTCAGTTCACTGAAAGGAGGCTCTATCATAAACATTTTTCTGGATGTTTTAGGGAGAATCTTATATGTGCTCATGAATAAATACTGACAATTTGTTTCCACATTGCTATTGCATTTTCTCTTTTTCCTATTCTTTGGTTCCAGCTTATATCCTCTGAGGGCTGTTGTGTGATCCAGGCATTGCTATATTTCCCAGGCATGGTTGACACTTGTATTGCATAATGTTGCATTTGGAAAATACTGTGCTTAGTCTACTGAGTGTCAGCTGCTTCTACTGGCATGTACAATACCCACTGGAGACCACAGCTACTTCTATGTTCCTGGTAATAGCTTTTTCTAGATAGGACAAATGAGTGTTGGTTATCACTAACTAACCTGTGCCCAGAAAAAAATTTGCCTTGAAGCCTTGCAGCCAAAGTCAACACAGACAATTATGAAAGTTATATGATGCATAATTAAGATGTGGTTAGCTGAGAAGATAAAGAAACTGAAATCCAACCAGTGTTGCCCTGCCATGTAGCATAGATACAATGTTGAATCTTTCCCAGAGGAAGTGATGGTTACATGTTGACCTACCTTAAAGGTCATTGCCCTGTATAAGCTTTGGGGATACCTAGAGCAGGTATCGTAGATACCATTTAGATTAGCAGTAACTCTGCCTGTTTGAAATAATATCCAGAAACAGTCTGACCCTTTTCAAGTCACTTTATCCACTATAGTCTCCCTTAGCCCCTAGCATAGAATCTGCAACCAAGTAGGGCTGAGTATTTGTTGACTGGAAATTAGGAATGAAATAGTGGAGGTTCAAGACAGGCATGTGTATGATAGCATGTTTATGCAAAAATAAAATCCCTCTTTTCCTTTAACTACCATATCTTTTGGGCCCATAAGACCAAGACACTGAATCCATGAGACTATATCAAGAAAGAAATTCAAGTGAAAAGCCACTATCCTCTGCTCAGCAAGGCCTCTCTCTTCCTACATTTGGTCCTTCTTTGTGGGCCAAATGTGTATACCTGCCTTTTTCTTCCCTAGGATAAAGGATCTCCCAGGAGCTTCTGAAAACTTCAATACAAATACGCTTCTGCCAGTCCTGCCTAACCTGTTTCTGGCTGTGCCTGGGCATGTGTGAATGCCAGCATTGATCCTGCTTCCTCTCTGGCATAGACCCTCCCTCCCCCAACTACACATGCATACATAGCCACATTGAATGTTTTCCTACCCAGAATCATATACTCACACTTCTGGTCACACAGAGCTACAGTCACCCACTACTTTTTTAACATACGTGCTGTCACACAGAGCTTTAGAGGCAAGCAGACACATCAAGCACAAACCCCCGCAGAAGCCCATGCCCAGAACATCTTTCTAACACCCTCATAATCAGATATAGTCCTTTGCCAAGGAACTTGATTTTATTGTTCACTCCGTGCTTTGGGCTAAACTCCCCGAAACTAAATTCACACAGGGCCATCAAAACATGAGGGATTCTAATCCATTTCAGTTATCCTGGGAGTGTATATATTTAAGCTTTGCTCTCTTCCCCCTCTCATAACCACCTTCTTCCCTGGCTAATATGTTCATGTATTTCCCAGGATATCTTCTTTCTGATTGCAGTTTCAGTCATGAATTTGTGGTTAAACCTCAAATGAGGTAGACAGATGCATCCCGGACCTTGATGATAAATGAAATAAGAAGGCAAGACAAGGACGGTGTATAATGGGCTTACTAAAAGCCAGAAAGCACTGTTTTTCAGGTTCTGGGAGTGAACTGTTGAAAGCAGTACCACTTAAACTAGGCCTTGAAGGATGTGGGGATGTGGCTATGCCAGGCCAAAGTTAGTAAATTCCACAAGGGAAGGAGGTTCATGAAAGGACAGAGGGATAGGTATAGAAAGTATAGTGCTTCACTTGTTTTCAGCAAGGGAACTGTGAGCATAGTAGGATTGTGAAAGGTCATGTGACCCTGTTAAAAAGTTTGATCTTTCGCTTTAGAAAACCCAAAGAGATGAAATAGGTGTTTCTTGACTGCCAGGTGAGATTGCAAACTAGAAGATGTCTCTGTGTGAAGCAGTGAAGGAATCAGAAAGTCAGAAAACAGACTTTGTCCCCAAAGAAAGGAAAGAAAGAGCTATGGAAATCTTCCATGGAAATAAACAGATATGGAACAAGAGGACTGGAGTGCTGAGAACTGTTTCATGCAAAGTGAATTAACACAGGGATTGGCCAAAGCCAGGGAGACCTGTCAGTAACTTGTTCAGGAGCCCTGGCAGCAAGTGATGACAGTGGATGAGTGCATGGAGCCAGAAAGCAAGAGAGATGATATTCCAAGGATGTGTAGGAGGCAGGTGGCAGCAAGAGACAAGACTAGGGTGGGGGAAGTGGGAGACAAGACCCAGGATAGAAATGTCCAGATCTAGGGAAGCACGGGAAGGCATTTGTTCAAGACAGCTGGGACGACCATTGGCAGTTTTCCACGATGGCTGTGACTGCAGTGTAGAGAAGTCTGGGAGAGGGAGGAGAGAGAAAAGCAAGGAAGATGTTGCAATTATTATGCAAGACATGCTGGAAGCCTGGCCTTGATAGTGCCTATGGAAATTGGTGCAAGAGATGTTGTACAGTGGATTTTGATGGCATTTAATGGAAAATACATTATGAAAGGGAAGAACCATCCAGTCAATGTAACTGAAAGCCAGTATTTGGTTTTCTGTCATGCTTAATGAGATGGGGATGAGGGTCTCATGCCCCTCAAGAACAAGGATACTTGTTCATTACTCATAGGAAGAAAACAGACTTGTGAGGAGACTGCAACATTGCTGTCAGCCCAGAGGACATTGACTGAACGTCCATTGAGGTAATGCTTCTCCTCATTCCCTCCATTGCTTACATCACTGCCTCTCCAGCAGAGTGAAAACTGATGCCTGCTACACTGAGCTTTAGGCTGAGAAGGAAGGAAATAGTGAAGAAACTCTATACACACTTTCATTTGCTTTCTATACCCAAACCCCTTCCCAAGCTTATGAGAAATGAGTTATTGTCCACAATGGAAAAATGAGGCACAGCAGACCTCTGCTGGGTCACCTGATGGCCTGGTCATCTGATTCAGAGAGGGTCATTCCAAGTGCATGCTCTAGGAACTTGATCAGTGGCTCTACTACTCAGCTGCATTCTCTAGTCATGTGGTAAGTGGTCACTCTTTTAAAATGTTTTGATTGAGATAGGATTCACGCAATGCAATTTTCACATTTATACTGTCGAATTTCAGGATACTCCTATATTCACAGATCAACGCAGCCATCACAACAGTCCGTGTCAGAGCGTTTCATCTACAAAGTAATATTAACTAGTTCTCACTACACTATCAACACCCTTCCAGTCCCACTCACAGCACTCACTCACTGATTAAATTCTTTACAGCCAGGAATGAACACAAAGCCTGAAGTGCCTCAGTACCCATTCACCAACTAAACTATCTCTCCCAGGGACACAAGATTCTGGGAAAAGAAGGTCTGACTAGAATGTTCAAAACTTGGAGCTCTCTTTATTATCTTCACAACCAGAAACCAAGATTACAAATGCCAGGTTAGATTGTCAGTGTCCTCCAAAGGGATTCCTTCTATGCATTGTCAAATTTCTTAGAGTGATGCCACCAACAGTTTCTTTACCAGAATCTGGCCAGACCCTGGGTCTTAAAGAGTTTCTTATGCAAAGGTAAAGCTTCAATGTAGACAGGAAGTTAACAGGCAGAGAAAACCAAGTGGAGACACAACTTGGGTTTTGGCAAAATGTGTAGGGAGGGAAATTGGCAGGAAAGAGTGTTTGCTTCACGTAGGCCCTCTTGTGCCTTCAGGCAGTTCTTCCACTTTCCTGCATTGTTGGAGAGTGAGATATGTTCTCCCTCTCCTGGTAAGGGACACTGTGGGTGGAGACAGCAGGTGGGGGTGGACGGTATGAGGGAGGTCAAAAAGACACATCCTGGATTTCGTCATTCTATCCCAGGAGAACCCTCCCTGTATGGCTCGACTCAGTGCCTGGAGGTTTACAGCTGAGGATTCTCAGAATATTGCCAGGAGTGTCTTGACAGCAAAAACACATTGAATCTAATGCTAATTATGAATTCTCCATTCACTTCATATTGTTTCCAGGCATTTTCTATGGTGACTGGTCTTCTCAACGTTTTGTTTTTGTTTTTGTTTTTTTAACTGTTACACCTTTGAAATTGTAGCCATTGGATTTTCAACATGTGGACTGTAGTTCAGATGTGAACAAAATGAATTTGTATATACACATTACAATTTAACTTTGAAAATGCATTGGAGATATTATATTCTCTAGTTAGATTTGGGGAAGCAATGGTGGTTAGATGATTTGTCTAGACATGTACTTCTGGTTTGTAGCAGAGAAAGTACTAGAACTGAAGATAGGCTCTTCCTGCAATTAATGTCCATGCTACTCTGAGATGCATCTATCTTATTATTAAATTTATTTTCAAATGTCTCCAGCTGTAACTATTAACAAGGGTAAAGAGTAAAACATATTAGCAAAACTTAGAAACCTGTCCACCTAAAAAAAATTTTTGCTTTGAAACTAGTAGTAAATCTTCACAAAACCTATCTTTCAAAATGTTTTATTATTGTTAGAGAAGTTCTTACATGCTTACCATTTATTTTTTTTATCATATCTGCCTCCAGCTCCTCACTTAGATCCTCGTTTAATGAGAATCTACCACGTTTATGTCCAATTAAAAAAATTACCCAATGAATCCAATTAGGGCTTCCCATGTGCACATGGATGTAGGATCATCCACTATAGCATGGTCAACCTATAGGTGGCCACAACCATAAAGAAAATTGATTCACCCTCCTCAAGGAGCCAGTAGTTCCTCAACTAACTGTGGGACTCCATTCTGGATGTTTTAACTGGATTAATCTTGTACAGGTCTTATGCAGGTAACAAAAGCTTCTGGGAGTTCATGGGTACAATGACTGTGCCATGTCTAGAAGATAGCATTTCACAACAGCTCCTTAATGGTACTTAAGCACTAAGGGCTGAGCAGTCACAGTCATTTATTCTAAATATTTTAAACAGTTTTGAGTCACTTTTTCATTTATTTATTTATTTATTTATTTATTTATTTATTTAATTTGGGTTTTTGAGGGTTTCTCTGTGTAGCCTTAGCTGTCCTAGACTCACTCTGTACACCACGCTGGCCTCCACACTGGCCTCAAACTCACAACAATCTGACTGCCTCTGCCTCCCTGTGTGTTGAGATTATAGGTGTGAGCCACCATGCCCAGCTGAGTTACTTTATTAATTGTTGCCTGTTGCAAAAAAAAGGAAACAACCTCTCTGATTAGAGTTGAGAATAGCACAAATCTGGGTATGAATGTGAATATTTAGAAGACAGTTTGACAACATGACCATTTAGTGAAGCAATAGTAGATTCATCCCTAAGGCCTATGATATGTCCAGCCATGGGATCTTGATCAAGTTCATATTACCAAGAACAAATTTCTTCCTTGGAACAGCCCTCAAATCCAACCATAAAGCAGTTGGTCTCTGTCAGAATTGTCATGATCCTAGTACACCAGTGGACACATGCTGACTGGAGGGAGGGAGGGTCAGTGTTGTAGCATGCACGACCCAGTGCTTGGTAAGACCAGTGGTACTTTCCTCCCCCAGTGGCCTACATAGCACCTTCTAGCACTTTGAAATCTAGCCTACAGGGAGAAAGTTTCCTAGTCAGTTCTAGGTTTTCTTCAAGTCTTGCAACCAACATGTATACCATCTAGTTTGGTTGGCAGCCAAGAGGCAATAGTAATAACCTTGATTTTTTAGGGGCATTGAGAGGTTCCCTGACCAATAACTTTTAAGGATATATCCCATGTCTGGGATTTGTTGTATTATTCCTTGTCTTCTGGCATCATGAGTGCTCCCTCCACCACAGAGCACTTTTGTTCAAACTCCATTTTTAATTTTTAACTTTTTTTTTAATTTATTACAAACGAGTGGGTTTCCATTGCAATTTTTTCATAAACCTTTAGTTTCGGCTAATCCAGAACTTACTCTCTTCCATCTCCATATCCCAGTGCCCACTTAAACCTTTATTCCCCAGTATCACTCCTTTTATATAATATGTTCTACTGTCTTTTCTCCCAATAA
The DNA here is from genome assembly GCF_907164565.1 of Psammomys obesus. Taxonomy (NCBI): domain Eukaryota; kingdom Metazoa; phylum Chordata; class Mammalia; order Rodentia; family Muridae; genus Psammomys; species Psammomys obesus. The sequence goes on along the minus strand of NW_026594184.1, from coordinate 2,918,892 downwards.
GGTCACTTCCCCTACCCTTCTCGTGGACACTTTCTGTCTTCCTGATTTTTACACATATCCAAGTTCAACATACAAATCTAAAAATTTGAAGCTATGGTCAACACATGGAAAAGAGCATATGATGTTTATTTTTCTAAGCCAGGTTATCACAGTATATTTTCCAGTCCAATCCATTTTTCTGAAAATGTTAAAATTGTAAAAATTCAATCTTTAGAATTGAAGAAATTGTTATTGTGTATATGTATCACATTTTCATTGTTCATTCATCATTTGATAGGCATTCAGGGTGATGATTCTATTTTATAGTTATTGTAAATAGAGAAGCAATGAACATGGATATGCAAATATCTCTAGAATTAAGATACAGAGTCCTTTGGATATATGCCCAGGAATATCTAGATCACATGATAGTGACTATTCTAATTTACAGTCCCAACCACACTGGAATAAAGTTCTCCTTTACTGACATCTTTGTCAGCACTTTTTGTAGTCTTATATTACTGATAATAGCTATCCTGATTAGGATAAAGAGGCTAATGATGTTGAATAGTTTTTTTTTTTTTTTAATGCTTATTAGATGTTTGTATCTCTTCTTTTTAGAATGCTTTGTTCAGGTGCATAGACTATTTTTTTTATTTAACTTTTTTAAATTTTTTTATTAATTACACTTTATTTACTTTGTATCCCCCCATAAGCTCCTCCCTCCTCCCCTCCAGATCCCACCCTTCCTTCCTCTTCTTCACGAATGCCCCTCCCCAAGTCCACTGATAGGGGAAGTCCTCTTCTCCTTCCTTCTGATCTTAGTCTATCAGCTCACATCAGGAGTGGCTGCATTGTCATCTTCTGTGGCCTGGTAAGGCTGCTTCCCCCCTCAGGGGGAGGTGATCACACAGGAACTTCCCAGAGACTCATATTCCAACCAAGGACTATTCATGGAGATAACCTAGAACCCCTGCACAGATGTAACACATGACAGTTCAATGTCCAAGTGGATTACATAGTAATGGGAAGAGGGACTGCCTCTGTCATAATCTGATTGGCCTGCATAGACTATTTTTGATCGGGTTGTCTCCTTGGTGTTTAGTTTCTTAAGTGCATTGTATATTTTAGGTACTAATCCTCAGTTGGACATATAGCAGAAAAGATTTTTCTCCCATTCTGCAGGCTCCCTATTCACATAAATGATAGTTTTCTTTATTTTATGGAGGCATTTTGATTTCAAGAGAATTTGTCTGTCAGTTATTGGATTTCTATTTAGGAAGTCCTCACCTATCTTAAAGTGCACTCCATAGTTTTTTTCTCCAGCACTTTCAGAGTTTCTTCCTCATGTTGAGATCTTTGATCCATCTGAAGTGAATTTTGTTCAAGATGAGAGATAAGAATCTAGTTCCAAAAAAGAAAAAAGAATCTAGTTCCATTCTTCCACATGCAGATTAGTTTTTCCAACAGCATTTGTTGAAGATGCTGTCTTTTCTCCATTTTTTTTTTGTTATCTTTGTTACAAATCAGATGGCTATGTATAGCCATTTAATGGGATTTTCTACCCTATTCCATTGATGCATGTGTCTGGTTTAGGCCAGTACCATGCTGGTTTTATAATTTGAACTCCGTGGTATAACTTATAAATAGGAATGGTGATATCTATATAAGTACTTTTAATTATTTAGAATTTTTGGCTAGCCTGTGTGTGTGTGTGTGTGTGTGTGTGTGTTTTGCTATAAAATTTGAGGGATTTTTTTTCAATTTAAATGAAGAATGGCATTGAAATTTTATGGGGATTTTATTGATCTAGTAAATTGGTTTTGGTAGGCTGGCCATTTTTACAATATTAATATTACCAATCCATGTGCATAAGAGGTCTTCCCATCTTTTCTTACTTTTCTTCAGTTTCTTTCTGCAGTGTCTTAAGCTTTTATCTCCTTGATTAGATTAATAACAAGATATTTTGAACTTTTTGTGCTATTGTGAATGGGATTGTTTCCCTGATTTATTTCTTGCATTTGGCATTAGTGTATATAAAGGCCACTGATATTTGCATGTTAATTTTGTGTGTTATTATAAATTCTTTTAATCTATTTCTATCATGGAAAATTTTGTTTTCTTTCATTGTGACAGATATCTTTGCTGGGTATAATACTCTAGCTCAGTAGTCATTTATCTGTCAGAACTTTATTCCAAACCCTTTTGGCTTTAAAATTTTTATCTGAATAATCTGGCATGATTTTGATGGGCCTGCCTTTATATGTATTTGGTCTTTTCCTCTCTCTAATTTTAAAATACTTTCCTCATTCTGCATATTTATCTTTAAATTATAATATCATGAAGAAGATTCTTTTCTGGTATTGCCTGTTTGGTGTTCTAAACACTCTTTTTCTGGGTTGTTATTTGTTTTTCTAGGGCTGGAAAATTTTGTTATTATTCCTTTGTTTTCTGTGTCCTTAGGATGAAATTCTTCTACTTTTATTTCTGTAATGCATAGATTTGTTCTTTTCAGAGTATCATATGTATCTAAGAATACCCTTAGTATCTTTTTTAAATTCTTTATTAATTACACTTTATTCACATTAGTATCTTTTTATATGTTTTCCAAGCTCAGATATTCAGTTTCCTTTCTGAAAAATTCTATTGCTAAGACTTTGCATTGAGATTTTTATTTTACTTATACTCTTTATTTCAGTTTGTTTTTTCTTCAGTATTTCTAGCCTGTTGCTAAAGTCCTCTTTCATGTTATCCATCACCATCCTTGCTTCACTCAGTTTGTATTTTTGAATATACTTATAATGATATATTCGAGTTCTCTAGTATTTCATCTAATTCAATATCATTAGATGATATTACTTAGGGTTAACAAGTTTTTAGGAGTTACTTTGTCTTGGCTTTTCATGTTTGTATGCTACTTCTTTGGGATTTATACTTCTGGTGTTATTTCAGTTTTTGGTTTATTTTTTATCAGCTGTATTATTTCAGTTGAGGTATTTGCAATGTTCTAGTAGGATCTGGATGTAATAGAATTGATTGTAGAGTTTAAAATATTATTACTAAGTCCAGAGCTCAGAGTACCTAGTATAAGCTATATATAATTCCCTGAATAGAATAGCAACTGGAAGAGGAACAATAGCTGTCTGATATTACTTTTATAAAATTATCAGACCAGCAAACTAAAACTGGTAGTCCATTTTATTTTGATAACAGTTGGAAAATAAACATCCAAAGATAATCTCTTATTTACTTTTCTATTGCTATGATAAGACGTGGCCAAAGAAAATTCTGGAAGAAAGTGTTTAATTTGGGATTATGGTTTCAGAGCTTTAGAGTTTATGATTCAAAGGAACAACTGAGAACTTACATTGTGATCAACAAACATGAGGCAGAGATAAAAAGAGAGAACCATACACTGGTAATGCCATGTATCATTTGAAACATCACTGCCTTCAACAAGTTCATGCCTCACAATCATTTCCAAACAGTTCCATCACCTGGGGACCAAGTATTCAAATATATGAGCCTATGAGGTTATTCTTATACAAACCACCACAGTATAGTATGGGGTACCCTCAAATTTTAGGTAATAAGGTTAGGAGTAGGAGGAAAATATGGTCGATAAGGATAAGGATTAAGTATTAGATGCACTTTAAAATGAAAAAATGAGGTGTGTAAAGAAGCTGGGAGACAAAAGTTGGGATACTACCAGGGCTCACAGATTTTTTGTTGTTGTTGATATCTCATTTTATTTGATTTTATTTTTTTCTTATCAGTTACATTTTATTAACTCTGTATCCCAGCTGTATCCCGCTCCCTCTTTCCCTCCCAATCCCACCCTCCCTCCCTCATCTCCACCCTGCCCCTTTCCAAGTCCACTGATGGGGGAACCTCCTCCCCATTCATCTGATCCTGTTTTATCAGGTATCTTCAGGACTGGCTGCAAAGCCCTCCTCTGTGGCATAACAGGACTGCTCCTCCCTTGGGGGAGTGGGGACGTCAAAGAGCCAGTCATTGAGTTCCTGTTAGAAATAGTCCTTGTTCCCCTTACTATGGGAAACCAATTGGTTACTGAGCTACCACAGGCTACATCTGAGCAGAGGTTCTAGGTTATATCCATACATGGTCCTTGGTTGAATGTCAGTCTCAGAAAAGACCCTGTGCCCAGATATATTTGGTCCTTGTGGAGCTCCTATCCTTTCCCCATCATGCTAACTCCCCTTCTTTCATATGATTCCGTGTACTCTGCTGAGGGTTTGGTTATGAGTCTTTGTATCTGCTTTGAAAACACTACTAGTTAAGAGTCTTTCAGATGCCTTCAGTAGACTCCTGTCCTACGTTCAATGCACATCCCATCTGTCTTTCTAAACGAGGATTAATCATCTTACCCCATGTCTGCTCTCTTGATTATCTATTTAGGTGTATAAATTTCATTATGTTTATCATATCTTATAGGTCTATATAAGCGAGTATATACCATGTTTGTCTTTCTCCTTCTGGGATACTTCACTCAGAATGATCTTTTCTAGATCCCACCATTTGCCTGCAAATTTCATGATTTCCTCCTTTTTGATTGCTGAGTAGTAAACCATTGTGTAAAAATACCACAATTTCTGTATCCATTCCTCCGTTGATGGACATCTGGGTTGTTTCCAGGTTCTGGCTATTACAAATAAAGCTGCTATAAATATGGTTGAGCAAGTATCCCTTTTGTGTACTTGAGCAAAGTTTGGGTATATACCTAAGAGTGGTATAGCTGGGTCTTGAGGAAGCACTATTCCTAATTGTCTGAGAAAGCGCCAGATAGATTTTCAGAGTGGTTGTACCAGTTTACATTCCCACCAGCAGTGGAGGAGGGTTCCCCTTTCTCCACAACCTCTCCAACATGTATTGTCACTTGAGTTTTTCATCTTGACCATTCTGATGGGTGTGAGGTGAAATCTCAGGGTCGTTTTGATTTGCATTTCCCTGAGGGCTCACAGATTTTATAGACTATTAAATTTATGGAACGTTAGTAAAAGAGTTAGTAAAAGAGGGAGAATAAGAATAAGAGAAAGAGAAAAAAATGTAGGAATGAGGGGAGTATATGAGTTGTGCATGCAACATACAGTCAAGAATTTCTTATAACAGCATTTGG